>NC_052516.1:11512244-11564103 GCF_014356525.2 Nilaparvata lugens
ACATTTATGTGGATCATTTCACATTTCTACTGTACTTTCGAGTGAAGAATTCCTCTGATAAAAAATGAGATATTTTTAATATTATCAACTTAACTCATTTGAACCCCCTCTATGGATCAGTTTTATTAATATTAGGTTGAAGTGAAATAGTATCTTACGTCACATGGACGGGAAGGGGCATTTTGGACGAGAACGATGTTTCTAGTCGAGGCGGTAACCGAGACTAGAATATTTCATTCGAGCACTGCAAAAGACATTCACGTCCAATTAACGTACACTATTTTTTGGCATAATAATCTAAAGAAGAATAATTAAGCAATAGAAAACATTACCTGCTTGTGTGAAGTTACTATACATGCATTCTATACAAATTCCGAATCAGAATGATGACGTCACGATTTGGAGATATGGCAGTAGATGTTGGCTTCAGAGGCTAGACTTCCCAGCTTGTCTATTCTATAACTGGTCTAAGATTACAATGTAAGTTTTTAAAATAGAGATGCTTCCCATGTTATTTAAATGTAGTCACTTTTCCTCCCTAGGGAGTTTTTCTGTTTTTTCACTACCGAGAGCGAAAAAGTGACACTTTGGTATTATGTTTCAGGGAGTAAAGTAGGCTCTTTAGACAGTAGGTGGAGGAAAAGATTTGTTTCTCACAGTCACGTACTAAACATTTTTCTTGTACGAATAAAGACTAAACAATGCCATAATTGTTTATAAAGTATTCCTCTTTGATTTGTAGATTCAAAATGGCGGCGGGCAGTGTAGACCTGACCGAAGAGGACGCAGCCGACCTGCAGTTTCCCAAGGAGTTTGAGAACGCAGAGACGCTGCTGATCAGTGAGGTTCATATGCTGATTGTGCATCGCAAGCAACAGAACGAGAGTGCCGAGGAGGAGCAGGGCTTCTCCAACGTCTTCCAGAAAACCGACACCTATACGGAACGATTCCGCAAGTTCAAAAATAAGGTACCAACATTTGTGGATTGTCTTTTAAATTGTTTCCTGTATCAATTTCTAATAATAGAACTCACTAGTCTCAGGAAGATGTGGGCGTTAACTTCCAAATACCTCATTAATGAAAAAGAGTTTTCGCCGCACTGCACAGAAAGCAGCTGTTTTCCAGTCCCTACGTAGATCTGAAAGACATTATTTGCAGACGACTCTCGTCTGACGTCAGAACAGGTTCTTTCCGGCCTAGGCCGGAAAGAGTACCCTTTCCAGCCGCTAACATGGAACTAAGAAAGGTGATAAAAAAAACAGCTGATCAAAAAACTTTTCATTATTTGTGTTCATTATTCAATAAATATCCCTCCAGTGAAGCTCCTTGGCTTCACTCTCGACCGTAAGCTTTCCTGGGGCGGGCACATTCAGGTAGTCTGTGGCAGGTTGAGCAGGGTGCTGTTTCTGCTCAGGAGCCTGAGAAGATGTGTACCAGAGGCCCATCTCCGCATGTGTTACTTTGCCTTCTTTCAGAGTGTGATGGCCTATGGCATCACCTTGTGGGGCGGTGCCTCTGAGGTAAAAGATGTACTGCTGGTGCAGAAGAAGGCCATCCGGATTCTTTGTGGGGCAGAATTTTTAGCGCATTGTAAGCCTCTTTTTGTGAGTGAAAAGATTCTCACTGTATTCAATTTTTACATTTACAGGTCAGCTATAAAGGCATTCCACAGTGTCTGTACTTTGCCTGCCAGGGGTGATGTGCATGATCATGGCACCAGAGGCAGGCTGAGGCTGGACCTGCCATATTGTAGATTGGGGAGGACCCAGAGCAGCCTCATCTACCAGCCAGCTAAAATTTTGAACAAGCTGCCAGTTTCAGCCAGGACTCTGCCAGAGACAGTCTTGAAGAGGAGACTGAGGGCTTTCCTTCAGGAGAACCCCTTCTATTCTATGAGGGAGTTCTATGATTGTGACCCTCAGACTGTAAGTAGATACTTCTTGCATTAGTCTTGCTGCCTCTTCTGCTTGCTGCTTTTTGTGTTTAATGTGTATTTTTGTTCTTCACCTGTCTTATGACAGTTTTTATGTTCTTGACTTGTTCACTTGTGGCCATACTTATGACCACGCCATGAACAGAAACTCATTATTATTATTATTATTAATAAAACATTTATAATAATATCATCTTATTGTCATTTGAAAGAATAAAAAGTATAAACTCAACCTCCCACATAATTGAACATAATCTTTTAGGTTATTTAGACAAATCAGAATAAAAAATAAAAATACTTGGACAATTTCCTGATATTCAGATTACCTCAGATTTGCTAGAGCTATCACCTTCCACTTATGCTTTCGGAAGTGCTTAGTAAACCATTATTCTCATATATATATATATATAATATATATATATTATATATATATATATATATATATATTATATATATATATATATATATATATATATATATATATATATATATATATTGTTTATTTTTCTGTGTGGCGAAAAATAGCGTTCGCACCTAGGGCAAAAATGTTTTTCCGGCCCTCAATCTTTTCTAGTCCTCGGCCTACGGCCTCGGACTTGAAAACTGATTTCGAGCCAGAAAAGTCTCATTTTCGGCCCCAGGTGCGAAATATACTTTATTCTTATATATTCTTAAACCTATTTTATTCTTTCAAATGACAATAAGATGATATTATTATTAATGTTTTAATTATTGAATAATGAAAAGTTTTTTGATCAGCTGTTTTTGATCACCTTTCTTAGTTCGATGTTAGCGGCTGGAAAGGGTACTAGGCCTAGGCCTAGGCCGGAAAGAAACCTGTTCTGACGTCAGACGAGAGTCGTCTGCAAACAATGTCTTTCAGGGACTGGAAAACAGCTGCTTTCTGTGCAGTGTGGCGAAAAAGAGTTTTCGCCCCACTTGGATGTAATGAGCTGGTTTTCGTGCGTCATATGGAGGCCGAAAATGACTGTTTTCTGACCAGGCCGGTAAAAGTTTTACGGCCCTAGGGCTGTAAAATAACCTTGAAGTCAGCTGATTCTGATTTGATGTGAACGTGTTTACAAAATGGTTTATGAAACGGAATCAGTTTATGCTTCTAGAGTTGAATAAGTATTCTGCAATAAGAATATCATTTTATTGGATGAATAGATTATATAATATAAATTATTCAAATTCGATTTCAGAGTAGGATAGAACTTCTAACCTAAACTTCGGAAGTCAACGACAACAAGCATTGTTGACGTTGACATTCAGATTGGCCAAATTTCAGTGCTAAAACAGCTGATCAAAAAATTTTTCATTATTTGTGTTTATATTCAAGAATCAAAACATTTATAATAAAATCATCTTATTGTCAATTGGAAGAATAAAAAGTATAAACTCAACCTCTTACATAATTGAACATAATCTTTTAGTTATTTAGACAAATCAGAATAAAAAATAAAAATACTTGGACAATTCCTGATATTCAGATTATCTCAGATTTGCTAGAGCTATGACCTTCCTTTGCTTTCGGAAGTGCCTAATAAACAATAAATTATTCTCATATTTATATTGTTTATTTTTCTGTGTGGCGAAAAATAGCGTTCGCACCTAGGGCAAAAATGTTTTTCCGGCCCTCAATCTTTTCTAGTCCTCGGCCTACGGCCTCGGACTTGAAAACCGATTTCGAGCCAGAAAAGTCTCATTTTCGGCCCTAGGTGCGAAATATACTATTTTACAGCTTTCTCTCTGCAAAGGCTTACTATAGAGTGAACGATTTCTGTAATACCACTTATAAATTATTTCTGTTTTAAGGCACATTGTATTTATTATCTCGGTTAAATTTTATTCTATAACTTTTATATTTTATTGATGTAAGGGTTCTTCCAATAGCTTATGTTAAATTCATTTCTATGACGATGTTCAACTGTTATCTATCTTGACACACAAGGCGTTTATTTAGACTAGTTGCACGACAGGTCAGGAATCTCTGCGATTGGGTGATTGGGATGGAGTGTCGAGACCTGTCATGCTATCTGAAAAAACGCCTCGTATGTTTCGACCCTTAAGATGCGATGACTAAGATTCTAGCTGCTCTACGGCTGTATTAGGGCCTAGCCACACGAGCGTATTTACAGAATAAGATGCTCTCAGATTGGTTAATTGGGTTGACGTATCGAGGCATGTCGAAAACACCTCGGCCCTTGAGGTGCATCTCCTTAGCAATGACTGCGATCCTAGTCGCTTGATGGCTGTATTAGGGCCATCCACACGAGGCGTATTTTCAGTTTGGTACGACATGACCGGAAGCTCTCCGGCTGGCTGGACTAGAAGCTCACAAGATACGCTTAACCAATCAGCCAATCGGAGAGCTTCCTGTCCTTTCAAGCCGACTGAAAAAACGACTCGTGAGGCCTCAACTGTCGCCTGACACAGGCCAGGCGACATTTGAGGCCTCTTTTTCAGGAGTCCTCTACCGTCGCTGGCCTCGAATGTCGCAGGTCTCTACCGTCGCTGGCCTCGACTGGCTCAGGACTCTTTTATCGTTTGCCTCTTTTGGCATCGACCCGTAATATCATAGATAAAAGATCGCATAAGAAGATATGCCATGGTATATAGGGCGTTTATGTTCCAAATCTCACTGTTAACTCAAGCCGATAGTCCTATAGTGAGGCCCACGTTATACTGGCAGTATTTGATCAACTTTGGTTTTGCTATCCTTGTCTTATCATTCGACAAAGCCGGTTGTACTATCCTTTTCTAGGTCCACAACGATGTCAATTATGTTTTTGACAGTGTAGAAATATAATTAATTAATGCAATACAGTAATAATAGACAGTTGTTGACAATAATCGGCTGGAGTTAACAAAAAAACGTCTTGAAATTTTACATAGGTCCCATGGGTCTTATGCCATGGGATATCTTCTTATCATTTCTCTATGGTAATATTGTCTGGATAGTAAGTTAGTTCTTATCGAATCTCCTTTGAGCTGTCCGTCCTCCTTCTTGTCGATATTTTTCATAGCAGAAGTTGCCAGTGTAATTTATTTATTTAGGTACTATTTTGTTTAATAATTAGTATGTATCAATCAATCATATATTTATTCATCAAATGCACAAGTACATTGCATATTGTCACATACACATGTTGTCACATAAAACAGAGAAAATTGAAAGAACAAAACATCACACAAATACAGTCAATGTCGAAATCGCATAAAATTACTCCTGAACAAATTCCTGAAAGGATTACTAAGACATTCCCACCAGATAGTCCTTCAGATGAGCTTTAAAACATCTTATATTTTCTATAGACTTCAAATTACTAGGCAGCATGCTAAAGTATCTATCACCCATATAAGTTGTCCTCTTTTTAAAGATTTCCAAGTTATGTCTTTGAACAATTCTTTCTGATCGAGTGTTATGACAATGTGATTTACTATTTCTTAGTTCAAAATCAGTAGATTTTCTATAGTACATTATAACATCATTAATATATTGCCCATGAATTTTTAATATACCTAGCTGGGGGAAAATATGTTTAACAGATTCATTCCTTTTGATCTTCATAATAATTCTTAGTGCCCTTTTTTTGTTGAATTAGTATTTTATCGAGATTTCTCTTGGAAGTGCTGCCGTAGATACATAGACCGTAAGCTGTATTCGAATGTATCAATGCGTGGTCAATGGCTACTAAAGCGTTAAGACCGCACAAATTGGACATTCGCCTAAGAGCATACAGGCCTGGGGATATTTTTTTAACCACATGACAGACGTGATTGTTCCATGACAGGTGTTCATCTATCACTAATCCCAGGAATTTTGTGGTATTCTTTTGCCCTAAACTTTTACTTTGAAATTTTATATCTGGACATGAATCATTTCTGCTCTGCTTTGTTGAGAACGGGATCACTACCGATTTTTTGGGATTCAGGAGAAGATATCGGCTATTCAGAAAATTATTGATGGCTGCTAGACCATTGGCTGATGTTTGCTCCACCTCCTGTACTGTCTTACCCGAAAAAAATAATATTAGCGTCATCCGCATATACTATACTAATTTAGTTAGTATCTATCCACAGTATTTGAAAATGCTTCAATCACACTGGCGCTACTCAAAACGCAAAGCAATTCAATTCTGTTTTTGATGGCTGTTTTCACACGTACCGATTGTCGGCCGACATTTACCTTTCATTACACCCAGATTGGCCGTTTTCAGACATACCGATTTCTGGACAGCACAGCACGACAAAGCTCTCTGATTGGGTTAGCTTATCGACGAATAGACAGGACCGAAAGCTCTCTGATTGGCTGATCGTCGACACGCTAACCCTATCACCCAATTTGAGAACTTTCTGTCCTGCCGTGCCGTGCCGTCGAGAAATCGGTAAGTGTGGAAACGGCCACTATCCTCCGATTGACTAAATCTCACCAACAGCTGATTCTCAGCCAAGCGGAGGACATTCTTGGTGTCGTGACGATTAATGTCAGCCGACAATCGTTGTGTGTGAAAACGACCATACTTGGTCACTGGAAGAAGGAGCTTCTGGTTGGTGACGTTAAGACTTGACGATTGTAGTATTGGCTACTTCACGACTTCCAGATTCACGTTTTAAAGTCAACAATTAATCAACATTGTAATGCTATCATTGTCTGTCATTAGGCAAAGCAGATAGTTTTAACTCCGCTCCGTTGTCAGATCGTTTATAGGCTATGCCGATAGTCCTATCAGTTGTTTTTGTGAAGTTATGTGACGCTGGTAGTCTCTCATACTGTACCGTTCTTACACTCTCAACAACACACTAATAATAAGCAATAGTCGACAGTAATCGGCATCAGTTAACAAAAAAATCGGCTTGAAATTTGGAACTTAAACTACCTATAACAAGGGATATCTTCTAATTCTATCTTTTCTCTATGCTTTTGATAACTTTATTCAATCACGGTTGAATTTAATAGTCGTGAAATGTATCATAAGATGGAAGATCTTATTAGAAATTGTAGTTAACCATGTGGTGGAATATTAATAAATTATCAATGTATATTAATTATTTCAAATAACCAATGAGAGCTATATAAATACAGTATATATTATTTAGTTTTATTTATATAGCTTTCATTGGATATTATAAATGATTATTCAGTTCAGCTTTCGATGAGAGCGGTCGTGTCGGTAGTAGCTCCGCTCTAATCAGTGACCTTTGCCGCTGCGTGATAAATTCTCAGGACGAACTTTTTACTCAAATAATTCATCCATTATGACACAGTGCTTCAACTGTAAAATAAATCTCGCTGAAGAGGATATCTCAGTGAAGTGTAGTGAGTGTGCGAAAGTGTTCCACCCTGCGTGTACTAGACTGGAGTCCATCGATAAGTTTAAAAAAATGAACTCGCAAGCCAGAGCTGCGTGGAAATGTGCGAGCTGTAAGCAGGATAAAAATAACGCAGGTCAGTCGGACATTACCTTAAAAAAATTATCCTCTGATCTAATAGAGAATCTACGTAAGGAAATAAACGATCTGAAATCCTTCTTCAACTCAAAATTGGGCGACCTGGACACGAAATTGGAAAAGTTAAACACCAAAACAGATGCTATAAAAACGCAACTCAACACCCTCACGGAGGATCATAATTCTTTAAAACTAAAATTTCTCGAAAACTTGGAGGATAAAAAACATGTTCAGAGGCTAGAAAAAGAAATTCACGATCTACAACAATATACTAGAAAGGACAATGTTGAAATAGTAGGTATTCCCGAAACCCAGGGTGAGAATTTACATGTCGTCATGAAAGCCGTCGCAAAATCGTTGAATGTGGAGTTCAAGAATGAAGACCTATCTATTGTCCACAGGATGCCAACCGCTAAAGGATCCACTTCCATCGTGGCCAAATTCAGTTCCAGATTGAAGAAAACAGAATGGATCACCGCGGCACGCAAAAAGAAAGGCATCAAATCAACCGATGTATGCGACAAGCTGCCCTTATCAAACGTATATGTGAATGAACACCTCTCTCCCTACTACAAAGGACTACTTGGCAAAGCTAAGAATTTAAAAAAGGACAAAAAACTAACCTTTGTCTGGGTCCGTGATTGCAAAGTTTTTGTTAAAAAATCTGAAAACTCTCGCACTCGGAGAATTATGAGCGATGATGATTTAGTAGAATATAATTAGTATTTAATTATACAAATGTCCAATATTTCCTAAAAATATTCAAAATTGCGCAGTAGGCTGGTTATAATGGGTTTTTCTTTTAGTGAACTTAAAAGTTTTGTTTTTTTTTTAATTTAACTCTTTTCCTCTTCTTTTTTTTTAATCTCATTTCTGTTATTGTATTATAACTTTCCTTATTTCATTAACGTTACTGATGAATGATGAATATGGCTTTGATGGGGTGATTGATTTGGAATGTTTCGATACGATTGAGAGCGATGATATTTTAAATTTTGATCCTAACTCTCATTTAGATGAAGTAATAGATAATGTTGTCTCTTTTAATATTATACACATGAATATACGTAGCTTAAGAAAAAACTTTGATGAATTTGTTTATACTCTTCAAAACTGTAAAATAAAATACGATGTAATAGTTCTAACTGAAACTTGGATGACTGAAGATAATATTTTTGACTATAGCATAGATGGATATACAGTTATAGATAAGCCAGGCCAACTAAATAAAAGTAACGGTTTGTGCATTTTTGTGAAGGAATCGATTGATGTACATTATCTTGACTGTGAAAATTCGGAAGCAGATATAATCATGATTAGATTAGAAGCTTTCAGCTGTCCTTTTACTCTTATTGCAGTCTACAGATCTCCTTCTTCTAATATTGAAGCATTTCTGAATGAGTTGGACACAAGTATGTCTAATGTTCAAAAAAATGAAAATATAATCATGATCGGAGATCTGAACATTGACATTCTGCGGAATAATAATTTATCAAATGAATATAGTAGCCTATTACAAATGTATGGTCTGAGATCTCTTGTTAATAAACCTACTCGCATTTCATGTAATACAAAATCATGTATTGATCATATATTCTGGAAAAATGTGAATTTTAAGGAAAGTCATGTTCTTAGCTCCATACAAAAAACATACATCACTGATCATTTCTGTACAACTTTTCACATAACAAAATCTATCACAAATACAAAAGAAATTAGAGAGATATTTACTAAAAAAATTAATTATACAAAATTGATTGACTATTTAAAACAAGAGAATTGGCAAAATGAAACTAACTTGTATGATGAAAATTTAAATTTAGATGAAAAAATTAGTAATTTCTATGACAAATTAATATTCTACATAGAACTAACCACTGAACAGATAAAAATTAAAAATAGAAATAGACCACTAAAAAATGGATAACTCCAGGGCTGATAAAATCAATCAGAGAACGTGACAAAATGCACAAAAAAATGAACAGTCAACCGTTTAATATGGAGCTACAAAATAGGTATAAGACTTACAGAAATATTTTGAATAAACTTATTAAAAAAACAAAATTTGATTATTACAGGACTAAAATATCAAATTACAAAGGTAATAGTAAGAAAACTTGGAACTGCATACAGGAAATTTTAGACATACAACGTACACATAAACCACCCGAAATCGACCCAGACATTATGAATAAATATTTTTCAGAAGTAGGAAGAAACTATGCAGAGAAAATCCTCAACAGGTCCACACGAAATCCAGTTAACTTACAGTATCCACCTTGTGCAGCGGCTGACACTCCAAAATCATTCTTTATGCATCCAACAAGTTATGAAGAGGTACTAATAATGATTAAAAGCTTAAAAAGTAACTCCTCTCCGGGAGTGGATGGAGTAGGCAACATATGTTTGAAAAATATAGCAGAGTTCATAGCCAAACCATTGTCAATTTTATTTAATAAATGTTTCGAGTTAGGCCATTTTCCTTCACATTTTAAAATAGCTAAAATAATTCCTCTCCATAAATCAGGTGACAAAAAAGCTCCCGAGAACTACCGTCCTATCAGCCTTATAAGCAACCTGTCTAAAATATTTGAAAAGATAATAAAAAAACGAATGGTCGAATATCTTGAAAAGTACAAATTTATTGCTGTAAATCAATTCGGGTTTCAGGAGGGTAAATCCACCGAAGATGCAATGACTGAGTTGGTTAGAATTGTAACGGAAAACTTTAAAAACAGTAGAAAAACTCTGGCTGTGTTCTTGGACCTGGCAAAGGCCTATGATACCATTCCTCATAAAGTCCTTCTACGTAAGCTAGAGAGAATAGGTATCCGGGGAACGGTGTTAAATTTATTTAAAAGTTACCTGCATGAAAGAATACAAATCCTTGACACCAGTAAACTGACATTGACCGACTACGGTCTTCCACAGGGTACAGTGCTCTCCCCGTTATTATTTTTGGTATATATCAATGATCTATTGAAAATTGACATCAATGGATGCCATTCCATCTCCTTTGCAGATGACACGGCCTTAATTTTTACTGGGTCAAATTGGCGGGAGGTTAAGTGTTTAGCCGAGGCTGGTCTGGCTAGGGTTAAATCTTGGCTGGATCACCACACGCTGACACTTAACATAAAAAAAGTGTGTACATGCTTTTCTCTCCATCAGAAAGGTCTATCCCTACAGAGCTATTTCAAGATGGTGTAAAAACTCACTCAGACTCCTGTACATATTATAATCATTATGTAGAGTTGGAAGGGTTACAGGAGAGGGATGAAAACTGTGTATGTCAGGCATTGATAAGAGTGAGGGAGACAAAATATCTGGGAGTCATGTTAGATTCACAACTCAAATGGAACGCTCACATTGATAATATATGTAAAAAAATGAAACATATTATACATAAATTTTACAGGTTAAACGGGTTAGGTGATTTAAATATATTACTATTAATTTACTTTGCTTACGCCCAGTCAGTATTACAGTATGGCATTAGGGTATGGGGTGGGGCATTGGACGTACATTTTAACAAAATCTCCTTAATTCAAAAACACTTAATTAAAGCAGCACTTGGTCGACCCAGACGTTACCCTACAAATCTCCTTTTTACAGAATTCCCAGTTTTAACAGTTAGGCAACTATTTGTGAAAAACATAATATTATACATAATTAAAAACAGAAATCTATTTACACCTCAAGCTCGAACCTACAATTTTCGAATGCAAGATAATTATCAAATTAACAGAACTGACATGACTGTATGCCGAAGACAATTTCCTTACATCTGCAATAGACTCATCAACCTGCTACCAGAAAACTTAATAGCAAATAGAACAACAAAAGCAAATCCTAAAAAAATAGCAGAGTGGATAAAATCAATAAACACTTCTCAATTCTTACAAACATAATATAATATTAAATATCACCATCATCTCATTTCACTAACTACAGTTCATCAATAATTGTATCAATTCTCAATTATATTTCAGATATATTCCTTCCAACACAATATATATCAACATTGACTTATAACAGCAACCAATTATAAAATTTAATATAGCAGTAACTTACTCCATTTGTATTACACTTCAACTTTTCTCATATTATCAGTATTCTGTACATTTTTATTGTCATACATATTTGTATTAATTTTTCTTCTCTTTCACTTGTGTATTGTACTTTTTATGAATTTTTTTGGTACTCGCTGCCAGAAATCAAACCCTTGGTTTTGCAGGCAGCGCCTATTATGTTATTTCGTGTAACAAAGTTTTTATTTATATGAATACTTTGATTGTCTATCTTGCTTAACTTTGTTTTGACATTTATCATTGTTTTGTATTATATTTGAAATGGCAAATAAAATTTGATTTGATTTGATTATTGTATCGTAAGAGTCAATTATTTAAATTGATTTTCATTTCAATCTTATCTATATTTTCTATACTTTCATAATCTATATTTTATTTCAATTGTAATTGTAAGAAATATAATTTTTATCAATTCTTGATTTTATTTTGAAGCGATAGCGGCCGTTCGGAACCTGCTGACTCAAAAGAAGTTGCACAAATTCGAGCTGGCGTCGATCGCGAATCTGTGTCCAGAGACCCCCGAGGAGGCCAAGGCGCTCATTCCCAGTCTGGAGGGCCGATTCGAGGATGAGGAACTCAGGCAGATATTGGAGGACATTCAGACCAAGAGAAGTCTCCAGTATTGAGGAGCTGCAATGCTCCCGAGGTAATAAAGCTTTTTTTAGATTATTCCTGTGATCAACTTACCTTATTATAGTATTTGGCACCGGCTCCACGGGCAGTATTCTCTATTGTTATTACCTATTAGTAGGTAATATTATTAGAGAGAATTTTTCTATGATGTCAGTTCATGAATCTTATATAGATAAATAGTGATCTGTTAGGCATTCAATGTGATCACACCCTTAGTCTGTACGCAGCTCTACATTTAGACATTTCAAAACTTCGAAAAATATTAAATTAACTGAACAATCAGTATTCTACTGATTGTTTCGGCAGGAATTTTAGTGCTTGGTTTAGTTTTATCATAGAGAAACAATAGCATAAGTAGATATCCCATGGTATAGGGCTTTTATGTCGCAACTTTTACTGTTATCTCAAGCCTATATAGTCCCCTATATAGTCCATGTATTTCTTTCCCGTGAAGCTTTATGACGCTGGTAGTCTCTCGTAATTATTGGGCCGTTCATACACTCTTACCCGGTCAAAACAGTAAAAATCGACAGTAATCGGCTTGAGATAACAGTAAAAGTTGCGACATAAACGCCCTATACTATGCGATATCTACTTACGCTATTGTTTCTCTATGGTTTTATTTCGTCGAAATGCACTACATAATCAAGCAATGCTTGGTAGTGTACCCTAAGGTGCGTACAGATTTACGCGCTGCGAACACGAGCAATTCACTTTTCATCAGCTGATTATTTGTACAGAAACATTAAGATACAGATATAAAAAGCTTGGCATCAGCTGATAAAAAGTGAGTTGCTCGTGTTCGCGGTGCGTAAATCTGTACGCACCTTAGGGTAACCGTCCACTGGAACCGTATTCAACCGATCCGTTCGGCCGTTGGATCGGACGAATCTGCCGGCCGTTAATAAGGCCGAACACGGTCGTCCATTGGAACCATTTACGTCAGTCTAGTTCAGTAGTCGGCTGAACTATTGAATAAATATTGAACCAACTACTATCATAGCCACCAAAAATTTTCATAAACAATGAGATTTGAAAATTGAATAAACAAATATTTTTTGGACTCAAAATAGTGTGTGAATTAAAGTTATTTACATAACCTCTAGACTGTGTATTCCAAATTAAGGTTTAAAGCAGTTTTGGGCGAATGCCTGTTGTTTTTACCGGCATTGTATCTATTGTCTGTGAATAAATGAATGAATAAATTAGTTATTCATTATCAAGCAATCTTTGTTATCTTTGATTCCTTTGAACATCACGACGATGATATCTTTTGCCTCGCATATCCCAAAATGGAACATGCTCTTAAACCAAACTTATCAACTTCATTGTCCATATTTACAACTTTATAAAACCGAACAACTTCAAAAAACAAAAACAAACAAGACTGTGAAACAATTTTAGGTTAGGAACACTTTGTTGTCTCAGCTCGACTAGTTAGATCGGCCGGATAGAGCCGGAAAATCCCATTCAATTCGGAGACGGCCGTGCACGGACGTATGAACCTGTTGCAATGGACGAGCATCTATAGCTTTCTCTGTTGGGGGATCGTTCGGACGAGTTCGGTAGTTTTCGGCCGATGCTAGTTCGGACGAAAACGGTTCTAGTGGACGGCCCACCTAAAGGTGCGTACAGATTTACGCGCCGCGAACACGAGCAATTTTTTCAGCATTTAATTATATCTGTATTTGAACAGAAACGGTAAAGATACAGATATAAAAAGCTTGGCATCAGCTGATTAAAAGTAAATTGCTCGTGGTTGCGGCGAGTAAATCTTTACGCACCTTAAGAATTCAAAATGTTCCAAATTTCGTGAAAATCGTTAGAGCCGTTTTCGAGATCCGTTGGACATAAATAACTATAAATAAAATATAAATAGCCAAATATAAAAATACAGAAATTGCTCGCCTAATATAATAGGATTGTATTGAAGACTGTTTTGGGCTTAAAATAATGCCTGTAGTCTTCCTGGTGTTGTAATAAATAAATAGACAAGGATAGCAACACCAATATTAATCAAGTACTGCCATTAAAACGTGGACCTCACTATAGACCACGGTTGACCACTACTACCTCCGTAAAACAAAGTCATAGTGCATTCGTGTGACGTCAGCACAGGTAGGGCTCCTACACCAATAAAAACACAAGCTGATATAGATCAGCTGAAATCGAAGAATTTTTATTGGTGTAGGAGCCCTACCTGTGCTGACGTCACACGAATGCACTATGGCTTTGTTTACGGAGGCAGTGGGTTGACTCAAATAGCTGGCAACAACTCAGCTGATTGACTAAATTAAATGTCTAGGTAATTTCTGTTTAGATGTTTATATGTTTGTATTTCACTGTATCTCGAAAACGTCTCTAACGATTCTCACGAAATTTGGAATATAGTCAAATCAAATCAAATCATTCTGTATTGTTGCAAAACATTACAATAATGTTAAAAACAAACGTCGTATAAGTTAAAAGACGTCGTATAAGTGTAACATATACATATAGATATAAGCTATAAGTACTATTCGATTACACTAGGTCTCATCCCTAGGAAAACTCGCTGAATGACATTAAAAGGATAATTCATCCTTGGAAAAACAGCTGAGACTTTCGTCATTTGTGGATAATGGAAGTGAGTGAGCGAGTGCGTCTGTGGAAAATCAAAATATCTCATCCCCGAAATTCATAAGCTGACTTATAGCCAGCTGTAAAATATAAACACAACCTAAAAGATGAAAAAACCTTGAGGGTTTGAAAGGTCAAATTATTCATACATTAAAAAAAAAATAATAATCATATTCTCGAGATGTTTTCAAATTCATCATGATTTTCAAAGTTAATCACTATTTTACAGTTTCAAGTGATTAGTGAGTGCTATTTTGTTATTCAATTTGGTCTGTAAACAATCTAAATTAGAACTTTTCTGTTTTCAAATGTTTGGACTGAAAATTAGACTTGAATTCAAGTGTATGGAACATAACCTACTTTTGGACTATTTATTATAGTGCATAAATAATGAATCGGAGAAGAAACAGTTTTAGGCTGTGCCTGTTAGTCCTTCCCCAATCATTTTAAAGAATTGAGTGTATGGAACATAACCTACTTTTGGACTATTTATAGTGTATAAATAAAAAATTGGGGAAGAAACCGTTTTGGGCTGTGCCTGTTAGTCCTTCCCCGATCATTTTAAAGAATCGAGTTCTGTTTATCAATAAATAAATAACGAGCGAAGCTCGGTGTCCCGATATTCATATTATTATGTATGACATAATTTAACACATATTTTTATGTATTCACAGATGTTGTGGAAGTCAAGGACTACCTGAGTTAGAAGAGAATCCATGGATTTATCATCAATAATTGACGATCTCTGGACTCAAACAGCTAATCGTATGTATTATAATCTCTTGAGCTGGATCCGTACACAACAGTGACAGTGAAAATATAATTTGCATGAGTTCTTATTGGACTGTTTCCACTCAGCCCGGCCGAGCCAGTATGAATTATCCCATTAGAACGTATGGGAATTATATTTTCACTGTCACTGTTGTGTACGGATCCACTTGTAAATAGTAGGCTACCTTTTATTATCTCTATTTTTTTAGTTTTGTCCGGTCTAGTTTGGTTTTTGTGTACGGATTATATAGTAGGCTACCTTTCAGTTATTTTTTTTCGTTCATTAAAGGCCGTTTGCACAGTCAACGCTTGAACTGAATTTGATCAGCTGGTGGCTTAAACTAGAAATGAACCACATTTTAACGTACGAGCAAAGACCTTAAAGAGATATAGACCACTACCACCGTAAACGGAGGTAGTGTATAGACCCACAATGCCTATGCCTTCCCAATGATAGCTCTTACTTGAAATTGAAGGCCGCCATTGGGGTATTTTAGCACGAGATATTATATATTATTTATTTGTAATACTATAGATCACAAAGGCATTGGTGGCATTGGTATTTAATAATCTTATGGGTTGCCCCCTCAATGGCGGATTTCAATTCCAAGTACAACACTAGCGCTGCATGTGAGTCTATGCATCTTTAAGGTCTTTGCGAACGAGAATTGGATTTAATCCAGTCTAAAATTAAATTCAGTTTAAACTGATACTGTGCAAACGGCCCTAACAGTTATTCAGTTCATTAACTTTTTTCTATTTTACAAGACAGATTTGTACTTTTTATTTTGTCTATAATTTGTCAGCGTAATTTATTTTATTTGAAATCACTTTTTCATTTAATATGTACATTAGTATGATCATGCAAAGCTGTGTTGTCCCTGAAGCGTAATAATTAGTCTGATTAGATTAGATTTCTTTATTCATGTAAGTCACCTGTTTAAACCTTTTTTTAATATAACTCCTATAAGCTCTAATTGGACTATTGCTACTCTGTCCGGCCAAGCGTGTATGAATAATCACATTAAAACGTATGGGTATTATATATTTTATTTTATATTTTTTCAAGGATCAAATTAATGTGAACATTTCATTACACATACATTTTTACTTCATTAAGAAATGTGACTTAAATTGAGAAACAAAATGATGAATAAATGAAAAGTTGATAACTAACAAAAAAGTACAGATAACGTAAAAATTATTTGCTTTTTCACCTTTACAATATCAATTAATGTTTATAATATGAAAAACGTTTACTCCTGCAGACGCGAAATAGTTATTTGTATATCTAGAGTGAAAAGTGCTGTTTTTTCTCCCTGAGGGAAAAATTTGAAGCCCGAGGCGAAGCCGAGGGCAACAATTTTCCTGAGGGAGAAAAATAAATTTTTACTGTAACATGTATTAAGAATAAGAAATATGACTTGAAAAAATAAGTGGATGAGAAGTTGACAAAAAATTTACTTTTCCTACAGTTACGTTGAAAAGTGGCCATTGCTGCACTGATTACAGAACGCAAAGAATCACTTTTCCGCTCTAGTGCAGGGAAAAATTTTTTCCTCACTCCAGATTTGCAACATTGCAATGCAAAATAGTTAGTAGGTTATATGGAGCACCAATGCAGCAAAATCAAAATTAAGTTGGTAACAGTGACTGTAGTGCACGTTATAAGAATCTTGAGGTGGTGGACAACAGTGGATGACAGCAGTTGACAGCACACAGCCACCCCCCCCCCCCCGCAATTCAAACACACATACTACATTCTATTTTATTTATTAATAATACAATTACACAGATATACATTTGATGCATTTCAGGCAATTTTACCCATAATTACCCATTTTTTCATATTCAATGGTAACTGTAGGAAAAACTTAATGTGAAATACGTGCGCAAAGTTCCTCTGCTACACTCAAGAAACCATTCCGCCCTCGCCTACGGCTCGGGCGTAAACGTTTCTTTCGGTGCAGCAAACTGTCACTTTGCGCACTAGTTGCACAAATAACTATTAAAAGTAATCGTTTTAAATTTTTCATATCATCAATATTAATTATTGAGATTAATGTGAATGGTAAAAACAATTTTCACTTGATCTTTACGTTTTTGTTAGTTATCCACTCATTAATTTTGTCCATTCAAGTCATGTTTTTTTTTATAAATGTTACAGTGAATATGACTGATGTTGTGAAGATGAAAATACAAATTTCACTTGAGCTGTACTTTTTTGTTAGTCATCAACTTCTCATCTACTTATTAATTTTTTTCAATTTGTCGTGTTTCTTGATAAATATTGAAGTAAAAATGTATTTTTTACTTAATAGATTGATACTAAAAATGTATTTTTTCTTCAAAATTTATCAATAAACATGACAAATCGGTAAAAAATTATAAGTGAATGAGAATTTGATAACTAACAGAAAAAGTACAGCTCAAGTGAAATTTGTTTTTTCACCTTCACATTATCGATCATATTTACTGTAACATTTATTAAGAAACATGTCTTGAATTGACAAAATTAATAACTGGATGAGAAATTGATTACCAACAAAAAAGTACTTTTTGTACATTCAAAGTAATTTTTTGTTGGTCATCAACCTATCAACTAGATCAATGTAACTTACAGAGCGGGAGGTCTACTGTTCACAGAACTACTAGTTTGAAGAAAAAACATTTGAATAGGTGGCATCTTTTCCAATTCAAATAATATTTGTTGATAAATGTTGGCAAAAATGCATTTCTCGTGTCCAAATGAGCAAACATTTTCAGCTTTTCAAGTGAAAATCGACACTTTACATTCACTACATCAATCTAAATAATTGACCGAGCGAAGTGAGGTCTAAGATTCAAGTCGACGGTTTGTCATTTCTATTAATGTTTAAATGTAAATGTTTATATTTTGCGCATTTACGGCGAAACGCGGTAATAAATTTTCATGAAATTTGACAGGTGTGTTCCTTTTTTAATTGCGCGTTGACGTATATACAAGGTTTTTGAAATTTGGCATTTCAAGGATAATATAAAAGGAAAAAGGAGCCTCTTTCATACGCCAATATTAGAGTAAAAAACAGACTATAGAATTATTCATCATAAATCAGCTGACAAGTGACTACACAGATGTGTGGAGAAGCCAGTCTATTGCTGTATTTCCTTAAGGTCTATAGTTTCAATAAGAATGCTGCGTGAGGTCTACTGTTCACAGAACTACTAGTACCAATAATTAATATTGGTAATATACATTCTAATAAACATTTGATTTGATTTGATTAATATGAAAAACTGAATACGGTTACTACTTCAGACATGAAAAGTTATTAGAAATTATTATGGCTGCGAAAAAAACAAAAGATAACTTGATCCTTAGATGTGTACAAAATGAAAATGGGTTGTCACTAAAAGGGGTTCATTTCTGTAGTGGAACCGCCTTCTTCTGAAAGGGGCTTTCATTGTATATTTCAGATTCACTTGAAAAATAAAAAACTAAGCATTACTTATCCCTTTGCGCTCTCCAGGCCAGTGTCACTGGACATGGCCGATTCACTTGTAAAATCGAATTTGTTTAGTGTCTGCACTTTCGCTCAGCTCTCCTGTCCAGTTCTGCTGGACAAGGCTGTATCCATCTCCCACTCCTAATAAGATCCACCCATGATGCCTCTACAGCTCGGATTTAATTTTGCGAACAAGTCCTCTCATAGCTGAAAAGACAGTACTTGATTTTTGAAGTTTTTAGAGGCCTCATTCCATGTTGTAGGCCTAATATTATTTCCAATAACAGTCAAGTCATATGTTTTCTTTCTTCTTGTGTTTTTTAATAATTTCAAAATTAATACATTATTATCCTCAGAGTTACTGTCACTGTCTTCAGTAGTATACTCTTCATCACTATCACTGTCTGATAATTCAAACTCTGTATTTTTTCTTCCAAGGCACTCCTTATTTCTTGAGGATTTAATTCTTGGTCAGCCATAACGAAAATTAAAGTTAGAAAATAAAAAACCATCACTCCAACTCACCCAGCTTCTAGGTTAGCAATATATATTACTAGATAGTGAGGAATCAACGCATTATACCCACAATGCTTACTTATAATAGTTTCATATCTCACCGACAGACTGCAGTTCTCTACAGACAATTAGATACGATAAAGAATATTATACATAGCAAAATATACAACTATGCAGCTGTCCAGCACTACTGGACATGAGAGCGCATCAGAATTTTAGTTTTGTCCAGTCATGCTGGACAGGAGATTTGAGGTGTCGATTGTAATGCAGTAAATTACGAGTGGATTGGGAAAATGGTGCTGTCCAGTATGACTGGATAGGAGAGCTTTTGGGTCACATTCATGTTAAAATTAACGAACGCAAAGGGTTCCTTATGAGTAATGCCAATTTAATAATAATAAATTTAATAGTATTTCCTATAATATTAATTTTTTGAATATAAATCCCTTAGAAAACACAACGTGACATTTTTTCCAAAAAACGTGACATTTTTTCCAAAAAACGTGACATTTTTTCCAAAAAACGTGACATTTTTTCCAAAAAACGTGACATTTTTTCCAAAAAACGTGACATTTTTTCCAAAAAACGTGACATTTTTTCCAAAAAACGTGACATTTTTTCCAAAAAACGTTTTTTGTCTCCAAATGCTGCCAGTATGAAATAAATCTCAGAGAGTAAAGTAATTTTGGAAAAAATATTTTAAATAAAGGATACTTTATGTTCTTATATTGTGTTTTTTTAATAATACTTTGCAAAATATGCATCAAGATTCTGTGCTAAAGGCGTTCAAAAGTTAGGTACACCAAATTATGTATTTTATACAATCAAAATATTGTCTTTATTATGTGAATAGTATGTATTTGTAATGTTTGTAATATTGTCTTCATTATGGATGACGTATTTGTAATGCTTGTTTTCACTTTTAATGAATAAACTTTGTATTCTTCATAATCTCTGTCTTTTTTTGGTAGAGAGTTAGTGGGGAGGATATTTTTAATATTCTTCCCAAAGAATGGACATTGATATGTCCAAAGCTCCGCCAATTTATGTAGATGCATAACAATATGATTATTATCTATAGTTATTATATTACAAATTGCTTTTTATATCATATACAGTTCAATAGTTATTTTCTTAGTCTATATTATGTAAATTCATCTATAACTTTGCTTTATTGTAAGCTATTGTATACAAGTGTATAAGCCAGTATATATTGTAATCTACATAAATAAAGTGCTCAATCAATCAATCAATCAATCAATCTTTTGAGCCTAGTTTATACGATGCCAATTGGCGAGACTGTTGTTGTCTTTGGACAATATTGTCATCACGTGGTTGCGGATTGTCGGAGGCCAAGCCAGTTAAACGAGAAAATGTTTATACGCGGCCAACTATTGCTACGACAGTCGAAAACTGAATATTATAGAGCTGACTCAAATCCTATAGTGAGGTCCACGTTATAATGACAGTATTTGATAAACTTTGATGTTGCTATCCTTGTCTATCAATCGACAAAGCAGGTAGTACTATCTTTTACTAGCTCCGCAACGATGCCAAATCTGTTTTTGACAATGTATAAATATAATTAATTAAGGCAGAGAACAGACAACGCTGTTCTTCTATCTGTATCCACTGACATTATAACGTGGACCTCACTATAGCATTTTATTTATTTATTTATATTTATTTATTTATACGTGGATACAATAACAAATCATATAAATATGATTGGGAAGGAACAACAGGCTTGGCCCAAAACTATTCCATTCCCAAATTTTGATTACATGTCCAAAAAATAGGTTATGTTTTTCTGTAAGAAGTTTAAGCTCAACTTTCGTCCAAAAATAAATATGAGATGCAAATTTTAAATTTAGAAAAATTAAAACACCAAATTATAGTTAAATATTACACTTAATTATCACTGCACATTGTATTAATTAAGTTATTTTCTTTAAAATTAAACTAAGGTGAAAACATGGCTGAATGCTCGTCGTCTGTCGTGTCCCGTGAGGACTTGGAACGAATGTTAAACCAGCTATGCAAGGAATTTATCATTGAGTCTTGCAATGTGCTGGAAGAGGAGATATACAGAGTGTTTCAAAAGTAGTGTCGAACATTTTAGGGTATTGTTCCTGGATGATAGGAGACTACAAATGTCGTATTTTAGGTGTCCAAAACTCAGTGGTCATCCTTATAGCTGCCATTTTGTTTTTTTCACTTGGGAATTTTTATCTCAAGAACGAAATGATGTATTGATCAGAAATTTGGCATGAAGACTCAACTTTAAAAAATCAATTGAAACTTTTTCGATGTAAATTTTCAAAATGGCGACAATTTTAAATTTTTGATTGCAAATTTCACGAAAAACCGTTCACTTTATAGGAAATTTACAAAATATTTAGCAACAAAACAAGAGACAAAAAGTTAGCAAATTTTATCAAGATTTCAAGGATACCTCATTTATTAAGATTGGTCTTATTAAATTTTCTTAGCAAACTTTTTTCTACCAAATTTATAATTTTTGAATAGATATTGACCGAGCTGGAGTTATTTTTACATCTTGCTAGAATGTATTGTTTGCTCAACCAGACTATTCAAATTCAAAAAGTTCTTTATTCCTCATAAAAACAACAATATGATTTATAATCTGCTGTCAGTTCTACATACTCTTACAAGAACTCATACATAAGGATAATATTTTTTCCTACAGTTACGTTGAAAAGTGGCCATTGCTGCACTGATTACAGAACGCAAAGAATCACTTTTCCGCTCTAGTGCGGGAAAAATTTTTCTGCACTCCAGATTTGCAACATGGCAACACAAAATACTTAGTAGGTTATATGGAGCAACAGTGCAGCAAAATCAAAATGAAGTTGGTAACAGTGACTGCTGTGGCTGCTATAGTGAGCAGAGGTGCAACGAAGCACAACGCGCTAATTATTATTCATTATATATTATAACCAAGGACAACGAGGACTTTAGGATTTTAGGATTAAGGTTTTTATCAATAATAAAATTACACAGAAAAACATTTGATGCATTTCAGGCAATTTTACCCATAATTACCCACTTTTCATATTCAATGGTAACTGTAGGAAAAACTTAATGTGAAATACGTGCGCAAAGTTCCTCTGCTGCACTCAACAAACCATTCCTCCCTCGCCTACGGCTCGGGCGTAAACGTTTCTTTCGGTGCAGCAAACTGTCACTTTGCGCACTAGTTGCACAAATAACTATTGTACAATAAAAACCACAAACAAAATAATTAAAATTAAATCAAATATAAAGTGGTCCTCAAAAAATCTTCATCCTAGTATTTTAATCATGATTGAGATTCATAACTTATCAGGGAAGAGTCGTCAACCGACAGTGCTTTTATTCAGGAATGATCTTCACATGGACCTGAGGTCTGTGTATGAAGACTAGTTCTTCGGCTTGCCAATACGTTTGGAAGATTCAGATTTTTGTAAACATTCACTTTAGTAAGGATTGACTTTTCAAATATATAATACAGTAAATGTGTGGGGTATTGATTAATCATTGATAATATTATACTAGATATTACAAAAACAATAGTTACAATAATCTAATGGTAATTGTGTTTAATAGCATATGTCATAGGGTATTGGTAAAATACAATGATAAACGTAAATTTAATCGTGGACACACCTCTTTACTGGTGTAGCTATAAAAAAGATAAAGTAAATAAAACAAAGAGAGAGGAACACTAGTGAACGAACACTACTCTTGTTAATAGTAACTGAACACTTTAGTATTTGAATATCAGACAAAATTAGATTTTTACTTTCCTTGCCCTATTACCATAGGTAAGGAAAGTATTGCTTTCCGAAAAAAATAAGGTACCCCAATTTCTATACGTTTCAAGGTCCCCTGAGTCCAATAAAGTGGTTTTTGGGTGTTGGTCTGTGTGTGTGTGTATGTCTGTGAACACGATAACTCCATTCCTAATTAACCGATTGACTTGAAATATTAAACTTTAGGTCCTTATACCATGAGGATCCGACAATAAGAAATTCAATTCAAGATGGCGAATAATTAGTAAAAAACCACGTTTTTCATGTTTTTTTTCGAAAACGGCTCTAACGATTTTCTTCAAATTTATACCATGGATATCTATTTATAAGCCCTATCAACTGACATGAGTCTCATTTCTGGGAAAATTGCAGGAGTTCCGTAATATTTTTAAGAAAAATTTCGGATAATTACTAAAAAAAACATGTTTTTCACGATTTTCTCAAAAATGACATGACCGATTTTTTCAAATTCATACCCTGTATAGTTATTTATCAGCTTTAACAACTGGCATGAGTCTCCTTCCTGGAAAACTAATGGGGGTCCAACCCATCCTTGAGAAATGGTCTTTGTAGCCTCCTTATTCTCGTGCATGAGGTAAGTAGGTAGAGCAGTTTATAAAAAGAACACATAGTCGAGATATTTCATGTGTAAAACAGCTGTTTTGACGACTTTTAAAAAATAATCGAATTTCACAATTTTACACAAAGGAAAAAGTACTCTGAAAACAATAATTATAAAATACACATGTACAGTAGTCTGATCGTAGTTTCAAATATGTTGCCGCCAATCGTCAGTATGTTGTTTCCCTAAATTATTCTCGTTTAAGAATGAGGTTTACAGTTCAATGAGCAAGGAAAGTTGTGTGAGTGTCAGTACCACACCAGATTTTTTAAATATACAATACAGTGAATGTGTGGGGTATTGATTAATCATTGATTATACTAGATATTACAAAAGCAACATTAATAATAATCTGAAGGTGATTGTGTTTAATAAATAGCACATGTCACAGGGTATTGGTAAAATACAATGATAAACGTGAATTCAATCGTGGACACACCTCTCTACTGGTGTAGCTATAAAAAAGTAGGTAAATATAAAAAAGAGAGTGGAACACTAGAGTGAACGAACACTACTAGCATAGCCACCTCTAATAAAAGGCCGTGGCCTACGATGTTGCAACGTCGCAGTGTAGGCCTGGAATCTAATACATGATTGGTGAAAAAGATCAGCTGGTATTTTTTAAAATCTCTATCACCAATCATGTATTAGATTGTAGGCCTCAGGATGAAGCTCCTCTTCAGGAGTGAAATGCATTCCTAAAGACTCCAAAAAAAGTAAGTGTTTTCTCAAATATTTACTAGTAACACAGTGTCAGAACTTCAACAAAGTTATTATATAGTGTTTCGTCATGGAAAGCAACTTCAATAATTATATCATAATGGAATACAAATTCAAACGTGAACTGAGTTTGTTAATATTAAAAACAGTTGACATCTGGTACTACTTGTGAATGAGAATACCGCGTGAGGTCTACTGTTCACAGAACTACTAGTTATATTATTATTTTATTATTATTTAGTACAGTTGCTTTCTAGGAAATTATCCTATAGCAGGTTGGCATTATTTACAAAATTCAATTACAAAAGCAAACAAATCATTACAGAAAATATAGATCACATGCTAATCTAGAGAGTTCATGACAATAATGTCTTAAATGAAAAATTTCATGGATATCACACTCATCACAGTACAATCAAAAGAAAAAAAAATCATAGTTCCTCAAATCATTGTTTACACTTTAGACAGTCAAATCCACATCTTAAGGTGCGTACAGACTTTCGCTCAGCTCCGCAACCGAACGTCACTCCAGCAGAGCGATTGATGATCGACCGGGGAGCAAGAGTGGACGCGAGAAGAGCTAACATCTCCCGTAACGTTCATGATTGGTTCGAATGCAGAGCGGGGGCGGAGCGATGGCGGAACGGGGGCGGAGCGGGTTGGAGGTGCGTATATCTGTACGCAGCTTTACTCGTTCAAACAGAATGAGCGAATTTTCAAGCACTGCTCCACAAAAGTCGATAGGATCTTCATATCCCGCTTCGTTAGTGTGGCTTGATTGCGGATCACGATCAAATGCCGGAACTCTGCCAATGAGCCATGCTCGCGGTGCTGCATACTGTGGGCATGAGAATAGCACGTGCTCGACTGACTCCAGCTGTTGCAAGTTGCAGATGGAACACAACTGATCGGCTCTGATCTTATGGATGTTGCCCCTACTTGTGAGGTTGAATTGTGGTCTCGTGGCAAGTCGCAGCTGTATCATCAGCCTGATACAGTGAAAAGGCAGATTATGACCGAAGTGAGCAGCCTCAGAATCATCAACTCCTCTCCGGGCGTCAAAGAGGAGCGAAGCAGATCCATTGCACCTCTCAAGATCTTGAACTGTGAGCCTCATCTTGAAATCATGGAGTATGACCCTTTTATTCATCTACCATTCTCGAACATCTCTGCTAAAGATCAGCTCTCCCCTGTTGACACCCTCCAGCAGCAACTTCAACTGGGCCACCCAATTATATCTGATCAACTGCACCCAGTCTTATCAACTCAGCCTGTCTGATGAAACACATTTTTGGGAGACGATCATCATCTTTTGGTAGAGAGTTAGTGGGGAGGATATTTTTAATATTCTTTCCGAAGAATGGACATTGATATGTCCAAAGCTCCGCCAATTTATGTAGATG
The DNA here is from genome assembly GCF_014356525.2 of Nilaparvata lugens. Classification (NCBI taxonomy): domain Eukaryota; kingdom Metazoa; phylum Arthropoda; class Insecta; order Hemiptera; family Delphacidae; genus Nilaparvata; species Nilaparvata lugens. The sequence goes on from NC_052516.1 coordinate 11,538,307, forward strand.
CATAACAATATGATTATTATCTATAAATATTATATTACAAATTGCTTTTTCATATCATATACAGTTCAATAATTATTTTCTTAGTCTATATTATGTAAATTCATCTATAATTTTGCTGTATTGTAAGCTATTGTATATAAGTGTATAAGCCAGTATATATTGTAATCTACATAAATAAAGTACTCAATCAATCAATCATCCATTTTCAAAATCCGGATAACCCAGTTAATAGCTGCAGCAAAAATCAGATAGGACATGCAAACCTCCCCGACCTCCATGCGCAATGCTGCATTCGGGGTACACTGAGGCAAATGAAAAATCCTTCTGTAGAAGCTGGTTTGCACAGCTTCAAACTCATCCAAGAGTCGTAATCCCCATATGTGTGCACCATATAGCAGTACTGACTTGACCAATGCCATAAATATCTTCTTAATGCAAGAAATAGAGTTGGTTTTCGATTTTTTATATTATGATTGTAGTTGACCGAGTGAAGTGAGGTCTAAGATTCAAGTTGACGGTTTGGCATTTCTCTTAATGTTTATATGTTTTTATGTTGCGCATTTAAGGCGAAACGCGGTAATAGATTTTCATGAAATTTGACAGGTATGTTCCTTTTTAAATTGCGCGTCGACGTATATACAAGGTTTTTTGAAATTTTGCAACTCAAGGATAATATAAAATAAAAAAGGAGCCTCCTTCATACGCTAATATTAGAGTGAAAATCAGACTATAGACTTATTCATCAACAGCTGAAAAGTGATTACACAGATGTGTGGAGAAGCCAGTCTATTGCTGTATTTCCGTAAGGTCTATAGTTTCAATCAGGTACTTGTGGATGAGAATACTGCGTGAGGTCTACTGTTCACAGAACTACTAGTATAAAAGGAAAAGGAGTCTCCTTTGAACGCCAATATTACCGTAAAAATCAGACTAGAATTATTCATCATAAATCAGCTGTCTAGTGGACTATAATACTAGGCTACCCGTTCAAAAACATCGAACATCTTGAAAATGTATCTTTCCATCTACGTTAGTAGACAGTTGACTATAATACTACCCGTTCAAAAACATCGAACATCTTGAAAATTGTATCTTTCCATCAATGCAGATAGATTCCCAATTATCAGGTTTCAGATACAATTGAAACAAAAAAAATCAAGTGGAGTAGATTGAGCATGAAAATCTCTACAATTAATGTTCAGTAACATTTTCACCTAAAATTGAAAATAAGCTTCAATTTCGAGAAAATGTGATTATTCAATTGCAAATTATTGTTGATTCTATTAAATCATTCACTATGAAGAGATAGATATCAGACCTCATGTGTGTCTCCAGCGTTATTGCCCTGTCACCAGCTGGCTAAAATCTTTGAATAGTGGTCTTAAGATGCGCGGGAACACTAGCTTCAGGTGATCAATTTCATAACGGCAAGGAAAGTTGTGTGAGTGCGCCACACCAGATTTTTCAAAATCCGGATAACCCAGTTAATAGCGGCAGCAAAAATTAGATAGGACATGCAAACCTCCCCGACCTCCATGCGCAATGCTGCATTCGGGGTCCACTGAGGCAAATAAAAAATCCTTCTGCAGAAGCTGGTTTCAAACTCATTCAAGAGTCGTAATCCCCATATGTGTGCACCATATAGCAGTACTGACTTGACCAATGCCATAAATATCTTCTTAATGCAAGAAATAGAGTTGGTTTTTGATTTTTTATATTATGATTGTAGTTGACCGAGTGAAGTTAGGTCTAAGATTCAAGTTGACGGTTTGGCATTTCTCTTAATGTTTATATGTTTTTATGTTGCGCATTTAAGGCGAAACGCGGTAATAGATTTTCATGAAATTTGACAGGTATGTTCCTTTTTAAATTGCGCGTCAACGTATATACAAGGTTTTTTGAAATTTTGCATTTCAAGGATAATATAAAATAAAAAAGGAGCCTCCTTCATACGCTAATATTAGAGTGAAAATCAGACTATAGACTTATTCATCAACAGCTGAAAAGTGATTACACAGATGTGTGGAGAAGCCAGTCTATTGCTGTATTTCCGTAAGGTCTATAGTTTCAATCAGGTACTTGTGGATGAGAATACTGCGTGAGGTCTACTGTTCACAGAACTACTAATATAAAAGGAAAAGGAGTCTCCTTTGAACGCCAATATTACCGTAAAAATCAGACTAGAATTATTCATCATAAATCAGCTGTCTAGTGGACTATAATACTAGGCTACCCGTTCAAAAACATCGAACATCTTGAAAATGTATCTTTCCATCAACGTTAGTAGACAGTTGACTATAATACTACCCGTTCAAAAACATCGAACATCTTGAAAATTGTATCTTTCCATCAATGTTGTAGACAGTTGCAGCCAGACCTGATAACAGCGCTCACACTCACATTCCGGGACGACACGTCATGGTACGATAGGACAGAAAGCTCTATGCTTATTTAGGATTTTTTCTAGACATTTTAAGTTGATAAATTATTTATTAATTTTTGAGAAAACAACAGGTCAATGTAACTTACTGAGCGCGAGGTCTACTGTTCACAGAACTACTAGTTATATTAGGATTGTAGTGTCTTGTACAATAAATAAATATGACTGAGAAACAGCGAATGATAGGCCATGACAAGACCTCTCTGATCCACAACATATCTCAGCTTACGAAGGAGGTACAACGCACTCTGGACAATTTCCTGCATACTTTGCTCACATAATGATTCCAGCTCGAAAATTATGATGATCTTCCAGAGATATTGAAGATTTTATTCAATCATTACTGTATACTTGTAGTTCTGTGAACAGTATAGGCTACCTCGCGCAGTTATAAACCACAGCCTCCTCTTATACTGTCCATCAGAGTAAATCCTGTCTGTATGTTGTGTCGGCGAGATATCGGTGTGAAAACGGCTAATGGCTGTTGTGGTTGGTGTATCAAACATACTACATCAAAAGCTAATCTCCTTCAAGACATACTGGCAACAGGACAGCCCGAGTTCAAAGCAGAGAAAGGTCGAGAGACAATACTATGTTATTTTAGTTATTAATTGCATGCGTTATTGCATGCAATCAATAGTTCATTTAATAGTGCATAAAATTGAATTCAATGATGCATGCAATTAATGGTCTTACTGACGAAGAAAAACCTCTTAGTTCATAGAGTATTTATCATTATAAGAGAAGAGTACAAAACAGAAGAGAAAGAAGTGGACATAGAAGTGGACAGGACAGTTAGTAGTAGGAATTTTACACATGAATGAAGAGGAAAAATCACTAAACTTGTAGCACATAACAGAAGACACTTTAAAGTTTGTAATATAAATTAAAACAGGAGACACAATACATAAATAGATTGAAAACACTTAAAAACTTACATTAGAAACAACTAAACACAGCAGCTAATTTTTTACCAAGTTACATTGAGATATTATTGGATTGCATGCCTCAGGGCATAAAATTTATAATCCACTCGACAGCTAATTTATGATGAATAATACTATAGTCTGATTTTTACTCCAATATTGGCGTATGAAGGAGGCTCCTTTTCCTTTATATTATCTTTGAAATTCAAAATTTCCAAAGACCTTGTATATACGTCGACGCGCAGTTAAAAAGGAGCATACTTGTAAAACTCCATAAAAATCTATTGCTGCGTTTCGCCGTGAATGCGCAACATATAAACATTTAAACATAAAGACAAAAATGCAAAACCGTTCACTTGAATCTTAGACCTCACTGTGCTCGGTCGATAATTATTCAAAATATCCAATTAAATCTATATAAATAGAACTAAGACTTCTACCACTAAAAATATTAATCAAAAAACTAAATAGCAGCTTCAAATTTAAAGAATAAAACCGTTTAAAAATCATAAACTGATTTCAATCAGTTTCAAATCAAGGCGCGTTCAGTTTTCTTTGACATTAGCGCACTCTAGTAGAGGTTTGCGTTGAGTTTGTGACGTCACATCTCGAGTCGAGAATCAGCTGTTCGGTTTCTGACTTCGGAGATTTATACAGACAACACAAATGAACGTGTCTGCTAGTGTGAGAGTCAAATTGATTAGAATTGTTGATAGTTTTGCATATCGGAAGAAATTGACTGGCAGAATTAGTGTAATTTATCATCCCATTCAGTCGTGTAGTGGCCTAGCGCTCGCCAGCTAGCCTAATTGCTGTTTCGAGCTCGGCTTCCAAGGTTAACCTGTACATTTGTTAGTAGACTTTTTATTGTTTTCAGTATAGTTTTGAGTGCGCGCTGAGGATTTAGTTTGTAGAATGGGTTTGCTGAGTGAAGGAAGTCCGCTGAGTTGGGAGAAAACCAGGAGCTTGCAGATCATGTTCGAAAACACGGGGTTTTGCAGTTCATAAACTTGTACCATCGACTGAAAAACAGAGAGGGTGATGTGCTCAAATGGGGTGATGAGGTAAATCAATTATTCATTTTCAATCGGTTTGAGTGCATGTTAGTCCATGATGTTTAATTCTCTTGTTTCCATCAATAAAATAGATGTTTTTATAACTACCATCATTAAGCTTAGCCTACCTCATGACTTGTCTTGTCTCACGCTGTGTAACTTAAGTACAATTTGAAGAAACCTATAGTTTTTAATGAAAAAAAATCATTCAACTTAAGCTTAATTAAAAAACAATCATGGAAAGAAATTGATTATCTTCTTGTAGTCCATGATGTACAGATGTCTTGTTTTGAGCCGTTTACTAGATCTTTCCTGTGATACACTTTTGAAATATTTTATGTATATGCAATTATAGGTCAGTAAAAGAATTAGAAACATACAAAGAACCAATAACTTCTTTGGCATATGTAGCCGGGAGACATTTCTGTGTTTGGCCTGCAAAACTGAGCTTCAATCGAGAATTCAAAATCCACTCATCATGTAATGCACAATAAAGCTGTTTTTACACCAAAGTTAATAAAATGTTAATATCTTATTCTTATAGATTCTATTATATTGAACATAACTTATCATACACAGGATGAACATATGTGTTTGTCAAGTTCCGTTCAATCTAATAGAATCTATAAGGATTAAGTTATTAACATTTTGTTAATAACTTTGGTGTAAACCCAGCTTAAAACTTCCACTTTAAGGTTGGTAAACATTTATAATCTTGCCTTTGAAATTTCATAATGAAAAAATTAATACTTACTTTTGAAATTAATTTAAACGTATTTTACACAGAATAATCATTGTAGAACATGTAACCACAGATTTATTTAAGAATTTATTGCTTTTCCTCTTTGTAAGGTCTTATTTCTATAGAGTTCTTTTCTTGCAGGACGAAGGCTCTATTTATCGAGCCTATTTATAGTCTCAGTAGTTTGTTCTTTCATCTTTGTAATTTTATATGAATTTTTATGAATAATTTGTTTTTCGAACAAGACCCTGACTTTTAGAAGGTGAGTAAACATTCAAAGTATTGACTAAAAATGAGACCCAAACATGAAACATTTTTGAGACTTCTAGCAGTGCTATAAAATGATAGCGCTATCTGCTTTGAGGAATGATAGACAAGGATAGCAACACCAATGTCAATCAAATACTGCCATTATAACGTGGACCTGGTTGCACAAAAGTCTGTTGAATTTTAATCATGATTAAATGTCAGAAGAACCAATCAGAAAAAACTTTCCATACAGAAGTCTCCTCTTATTGGTTCTTGTAGCTTTCAATCACGATTAAAATTTAACAGGCTTTTGTGCAACTGGGGCTGTCTGAATGCAACAAGAAAAAAGTTACCGTACAGAAGTCTCCTCTTATTGGTTCTTGTAGCTTTTAATCATGATTAAAATTTAACAGGCTTTTGTGCAACCGTGGCTTTATCTGCCTGATTGCAACAAAAACTTAGAGTGTTATTCAATTATTATTTCGTGAATAACATGAAGTGACAGTAATTGTATCATATTATTTTTCCTTTCACATTAATTATAGACATTACTTTCATAGTGATTAGGAAAGTAAGTTACCTTTTAAACCAGGTCATTAGCTTTTATTATCTATAAAATATTCAAACATTCACTTTTACGGTCTCTCTCTCTCTCTCTGGTGAAGGGTATATTCACTTATCAGACAAAGTGAGTAAGTATATAAAACAAGTTTGTCCTAATGTCTCAAATAGTTGAAATGATTCCAATATCAGAAAACAGGTTTATGTAAAAAGAGAAAACAGGTGTTAGTTGTAGGAATTTTCATTTCCTTGATTTAATTCAAGTGTTGGATTCAGGAAAACCACCAAAAAAATCTGTTATATTGAAAGATCCGTTCATACATAATAGTTAATTCCTTCTCTCACTCTCTCTCTCTCTCTATATATAAAAATCTGTTATAATAATATTACAAGATCCGTTCATACATATAGTAAATTACTTCTCTCTCTCTCTCTCTCTTTCTCTCTCGTTGGTAGAGAGTTAGTGGGGAGGATATTTTTAATATTCTTTCCGACGAATGGACATTGATATGTCCGAAGCTCCCCCATTTTATGTAGATGCATAACAATATTATCTATAGCTATTACCAATTATTGCTTTTTTCATATCATATGCAGTTCAATAATTATTTTCTTAGTCTATTATTATTATGTAAATTCATCTATAATTTTGCTGTATTGTGAGCTATTGTATATAAGTGTATAAGCCAGTATATATTGTAATCTACATAAATAAAGTACTCAATCAATCAATCAATCAATCTCTCTTTAGATTCACTTTAAACTTTCGGCATTGATAAAATGGGAAACAAAGCTATTTTATTTATTGAGAAATGCCAACAGTTCAAAGTAGATCTTAAAACATCTTGAATGAGACTTTCATAAAACAGACGTTTATATTATTTTTATGAGAGGAATAGCACAAGGTTACCTCATTTTTTCTCTCCCTATCATTTTTGATTATGTACTTATTGTATGAATCAATAAAGAAGGTATGAGACTCAAACCCTAGTGCATTCATAATAGTGAAATTATCTTTATTCTTCTTCTTAGAAAGTACAAACATATACATATTTTATTCATTTTATTTATTTATTTATAATTTTTACAAAGTAGCATTGTTCGGGAGAGAAAAACTAAGGATACTCCTTGTACTATTTTTCTCCCCGATTTAGATAACATTTTAGAGTCGAAATAGTGTTATGGCTTCACTTTTCTAAAATTTAGTCCATTTTCATCACTAAAAAACATGAAAACTAAGAATTTTGATTTGACGGTTAAACCGAATACAAAAACACAAAAATATCACACTCAAACATCATTAATTGGAACATTTTGCGTATTTTGAAAAATATATATTCATATATATATATATATATATATATATATATATATATATATATATATATATATATACAAAACTTGAAGAAGGTTACTCACATGATCAAATCCTGTGTGCGAGGAAAATATTTTCAAATACTTTATTCTCAATAATTTGAATCAGATATATCTCATATTAACTCCAATATCCAAGAAAAAATAGAACATTTTTTGTTTTGTTATCACTCTTTTTTCAGTTGATATTGTTTTTTTTCGAAATTTTGGAGGTCTCTCAAGGGCAGCCACATCTTTTTATTCTCTTAGTTAATGAACCATAATATTCTATCAGTTACAAATATATTTTTCAACTTATTAGGAAAATTCCATACTAATCATTATAATTAATACTAATTTTTCTACCTTACTGAAAGGTCCAACTTTTTACTATTTTGTTGGAGAGACACAATATGTTCCGCCTTGAAGAAGAAACACAATTTTCATGTGTAACCTATTAGATTAGCAATTAACCTGTGCTTCTAACTAATTTAATTGCGTTTAAATTTACCTTCCTGGAGTATTAAAGAGCCATTATAGTTGAAGGATTTTTAACTTTTTTCCAGTTTATCTTCAGCAGAATGAATTTAGAATCTACCTGAGCTGTGTAATCATTCTAATATTATACCATTTGAATTAGCTACTAAGCTGCTACATCAATATGATAAACTTTTAATTTTCAATCAATAACAACTAATAATATAGTATTTGAATATAAAACTGTCCTGACTCTACAGCTTTTAAGTTACATAACTTTAATAGACCAACATTCGCTTCATCATTAGAAACTAGAAACTAGATCAGATGTCAAGGTTGTTTTATTGATTTGTAATCAATGCATACTCAAACTCAATTGGGTTAGGCTAATGATAACTAGCTCATTTATTTAGATAAATAATTATTATTATTATTATTATTATTATTATTATTATATAATTTTATGGCCTTCATTGGACCACTGTAGTCAGTATCTTCCACCTTTACTCCGTCCTCTCTCAGCCCAATATTTTTCTTCATTCGTTCAGAAATAATTTCCTTTCCTCGTCCGAAATCACTCTTCCCATTCTGTGTCTGACTTTGATCTGCAGTCTGGTCTGTTTGTCCTTCAGGATTCTGATGTTGTCCGACTTGTTCTTCAAATCTTCGAATGTTATATTCAACTCTCTCATATCCTCCTTGAGTTCGTCAATCCATTTTATATTTGTTTTACTTTTCCACAACTTTTCAATAATTCTTCTGCTTAGTCTGTCCTCCGAAGCTCTAATCAGGTGACCGAAGAAAGATAAACAATTATTAACAACGATTTAATAAATATTTAGAATAGTAGATTAAGCAGCGTTTACACCAAAGCTATCAACAAAATGTTAATAACTCAATCCTTATAGATTCTATTAGATTGAACAGAACTTGACAAACACATATGTTCATCATGTGTATGATAAGTTATAATCAATCTAATAGAAACTATAAGGATTAAGTTATTAACATTTAGTAACAGAACTTGACAAACACATATGATCATCATGTGTATGATAAGTCATGTTCAATCTAATATAAACTATAAGGATTAAGGTATTAACATTAATTAGTAACAGAACTTGACAAACACATATGATCATCATGTGTATGATAAGTTATGTTCTAACTAATAGAAACTATAAGGATCAAGTTATTAACATTTTGTTAATAACTTTGGTGTAAACGCAGCTTAAAAAGTTCAAGTGTATATTGTGAAGTGAACAACTACAAGACTTAACCTATTTCGGACTATGTGTAACCTTATCTAAATTTGGGAGAGGAATAGCACAAGGTTACCTTATTTTTTCTCTCCCTATCATTTTGATGATATACTTATTGTATCAATCACTCAATAAAGAATATTTGCATTGAGTGATTTTCGAAAAACCTGCTTCCCAATGAATATCTGTTCATTGAAAAACTAGTAGTTCTGTGAACAGTAGACCTCACGCAGTATTCTCATCCACAAGTACCTGATTGAAACTATAGACCTTATGGAAATACAGCAATAGACTGGCTTCTCCACACATCTGTTTAATCACTTGCCAGCTGATTTATGATGAATAACTCTATAGTCTGATTTTTACGGTAATATTGGCGTATGAAGGAGGCTCCTTTTTCCTTTTATATTATCGTTGAAATTCAAAATTTCCAAAAACCTTGTATATACGTCGACGCGCAATTTAAAAAGTACATACCTGTCAATTTCATGAAAATCTATTACCGCGTTTTGCTGTAAATGCGCAACATAAAAACATTTAAACATTAAGATAAATGCCAAACCGTCGACTTGAATCTTAGACCTCACTTCGCTCGGTCAATAAATATAATTGTTTCTTATGGGAGTGTTCACATAATTAGTCTGATAATGTGTGAACCATGGATAAAATATAGCATAATAAGATATCCCATGGAATAGGTCGTTTATGTTTCAAATTTTAAGCAGATTTTTCGTTAACTGAAGCCGATTACTGTCGACTACTGTCTATTATTACTGTGTTGTTGGGAGAGTAAGAACGGCACAGTATGAGAGACTACCAGCGTCACATAGCTTCACAATAAATAACTACTATAGTGAGGTCCACGTTATAATGGCAGTGTTTGATTAGCAATGGTATTGCTATCCTTGTCTATCATTCAACAAAGCGGATAGCACTATCTCTTTCTCGCTTTGCTCTGTTGCCAGATCGACTTTTAACAATGTTGAATTAATTATTAGAATACTTCATTTTTATTTTGTTAATTCATTATGAAATTATTTTTTTTAAAAATTCAACTAGAACAGGTGACATCAGATACTTGTGGATGAGACAACTGCGTGAGATCTACTGTTCATAGAACAACTAGTTATGAAATGTTTGAGAAATATAATTTCTTAATAGAATATAAATGATTATTTTAAACGAGAATGAACAGTTGATATTACATCAATAAACCTGTATCAGCTACCATCTATAGAAGGCATTGACAAGACAGATGATCGGCAACATTTTTCTCCTATGTTTCTCTACTGCCATTATAACGTGCACCTCTTTATAGAACTACGTTATCAGCGAAATTAAAATTTGGCAACATGAACGCCCTACACCATGGGATATCTTCTTATGCTATCTTCTCTATTTGATACAACCCTGTGTATTTAATTTCTGAGTTGAATAAGTTGTATTTAAAAATATGTGTGAAAGGTTCAATTTAAACTGTGAATTTCATTTTCAAGTTGAATAGGCTACAACTAAAATCTGTATGAATGGTTCAATTTAAACTGTGCATTTCATTTTCATGTTGAATAGACTACAACTAAATTCTGTATGAATGGTTCAATTTAAACTGTGCATTTCATTTTCAAGTTGAATAGGCTACAACTAAAAACTGTATGAATGGTTCAATTTAAACTGTGCATTTCATTTCCAAGTTGAATAGGCTACAACTAAAAACTGTATGAATGGTTCAATTTAAACTGTGCATTTCATTTTCAAGTTGAATAGGCTACAACTAAAATCTGTATGAATGGTACAATTTAAATTGTGCATTTCATTTTCAAGTTGAATAAGCTACAAATAAAATTTATATGAATGGTTGGATTCTATAGTGTACCTTCCTAAAATGTATGAATTCATGGCTACTTTCTTGTATTTATAAAATAAAATTATAGTACCCTTTGAATTTAATAAATTGATAGATTTAATAGAAACTAGTAGTTATAATTTTATTCTTTTTTATTATTTTAAAGGGTACTATAATTTTATTTTATCTATACAGTATGTTTAATTTCCATGTTCCATCTTGTATGAATGGTTGAATTCAAATCTGTGTATTTTATTTTCAGGTGGAATACATAATTGTTTCGTTCGATCATGAAAAGAAGGTGGCACAAGTGAGCCTTAGGGCACCAGAGGTACTTACAATACTACAAGAAAAAGAACTCAAAGATCCCAAGTGAGTATTTCAAGAAATTTTATACAAAAAATTCAATAAGGATCAGATTTAACATGTATTATTCATTCAATCAATCAATTCTCAATTTGGAATGATTTTTCACTTTCCTTGCCCTATTACCATAGGTAAAGAAAGTATGGCTTTCCAAAAAAATTAAGGTACTCTGATTTCAAGTTTTTTATACGAGTCCAAAAACATGATTTTTAAAACTTGGAATGTTCAGTGAATCTATCATTGACCGAGCGAAGTGAGGTCTAAGATTCAAGTCGACGGTTTGGCATTTCTCTTAATGTTTAAATGTTTGAATGTTTAAATGTTTATATGTAGCGCATTTACGGCGAAACGCGGTAATAGATTTTCATGAAATTTGACAGGTATGTTACTTTTTTAATTGCGCGTCGACTAATATACAAGGTTTTTGGAAATTTTGCATTCCAAGGATAATGTAGAAGGAAAAAGGAGCCTCCTTCATACGCCAATATTAGAGTAAAAATCAGACTATAGAATTATTCATCATAAATCAGCTGACAAGTGATTACACAGATGTGTGGAGAAGCCAGTCTATTGCTGTATTTCCATAAGCTCTATAGTTTCAATCAGGTACTTGTGGATGAGAATACTGCGTGAGGTCTACTGTTCACAGAACTACTAGTATAATATAGGAAAGAATTGGCTTATACATGTAGGGGATAGGAAATTCAGGAATGACGCATCATCACGTCTCAACTACTCAACTGACTAACTTGAAATTTTACATATAGATTCTCAATTTACCGAGGATGGTTATATGCCTATTTTAAATTCTTCCAGATTTCAGTAGGTCAAGTTTTTAATTAGACCCTGGTGTTGCACGGATTACCTGCACTAGTCTCAAATGAAAATAATATTCCAAGCTCCAAAAACTAACTTCATTCAAACAGGGATTCAGAAACTTTGGATACAGTCTTGAAATAAACTTTCGGTTGCTTAATTTTTTGAAATCTATTACATAATTACGTTGCACAATCGTCACTCTAAATATTCAACCCAAGGAATTTGATGGTCTGCAGTTATAAATAATGGAGATAACTTATCACTACTAACAATTCTCTTGATAAATGATTTTTATATGTAGTCTATTTGAGGCTATTATGTAATATGGAAACAATGACTGTTAGAGATTTAAGTTGGGAAGTTTCGAAGTGATTTTATTTTATTAAAGTGTTCAATTATTTACTTTTAATTCAAAGTTAATTTGTTTATTAAAGTGTACAAGTAGTAGTTCTGTGAACAGTAGACCTCACGCAGTATTCTCATCCACAAGTACCTGATTGAAACTATAGACCTTATGGAAATACAGCAATAGACTGGCTTCTCCACACATCTGTGTAATCACTTGTCAGCTGATTTATGATGAATAATTCTAGTCTGATTTTTACTCCAATATTGGCGTATGAAGGAGGCTCCTTTTTCCATTTTTATTATCCTTGAAATGCAAAATTTCCAAAAACCCTTGTATATACGTCGACGCGCAATTAAAAAAGGAACATACCTGTCAAATTTTATGAAAATGTATTACCGCGTTTCACCGTAAATGCGCAACATATAAACATTTAAACATTAAGAGAAATGCCATACCGTCGACTTGAATCTTAGACCTCACTTCGCTCGGTCAATTATTTACTCAAAATTCAAAGTTGATTTGTAAACTGAAGATGAAATTTGTAAATTATCTACTTAACATATTATATGATTAAAGTGATCGATTCCAGTTGAGGAAGATATAACTGATTTTGTTTATTAAGGGCTGTTTGCACAGGTGAAACTTAAACTGAATTAAATCAGCTGGTGGCTTGAACTCAAAATGAAAAACATTATAACAAACGAGACTTGATACGGATTTAATCCAGTTTAAAATGAAATTTAGTTAAAACAGTCACTGTGCGAACGGCCCTCAAATGTTCAATTATTTAGGGCACTTTATTAGGTTCATTTGTGAACAGAAGATATAATTCGTAGATTATGCACTTCACATGTATTATCTAATAGAGTGATTGAATTATGCTTCTTATTCAACCAATGTTAATAGTATGAAGGAAATCCTCTGTAATCTTCTATAATATAATAAAGGAAAGAATTGGCTTATACACGTAGGGTATAGGAAATTCACGAATGACGCATCATCACGTCTCAACTACTCTACTGATTAACTTGAATTCTTGCATATGGATTCTTTATTTACCGAGGGTGGGTTATATAGGCCTAGGCTTATTCAAGATTTCAGTAGGTCAATTTTTACTTTCCTTGCCCTATTACCATAGGTAAGGAAAGTATTGCTTTCCAAAAAAAATTAAGGTACCCTAATTTCATGTTTTCTATACGTTTCAAGGTCCCCTGAGTCCAAAAACATGATTTTTGGGTGTTGGTCTGTGTGTGTGTATGTGTGTGTGTGTATGTGTGTGTGTGTGTATGTGTGTATGTCTGTGAACACGATAACTCCATTCCTAATTAACCGATTGACTTGAAATTTTAAACTTAAGGTCCTTATACCATGAGGATCCGACAATAAGAAATTCAATTCAAGATGTCGGAAAAATGGCGGATAATTACTAAAAAACCATGTTTTTCACGTTTTTCTCGAAAACGGCTCTAACGATTTTCTTCAAATTTATACCATGGATAGCTATTTATAAGCCCTATCAATTGACATGAGTCCCATTTCTGGGAAAATTTCAGGAGCTCCGTAATATTCTTGAGAAAAATGGCGGATAATGACTAAAAATCCATGTTTTTCACGGTTTACTCGAAAACGGCTCTAACGATTTCCTTCAAATTCATACCATGGATAGCCATTTATAAGCCCTATCAACAGGCATGAGTCTCATTCTGGGAAAATTCCATGAGCTCCGTAATATTCTTGAGAAAAATGGCGAATAATGACTAAAAAACCATGTTTTTCACGGTTTTCGCGAAAACGGCTTTAACGATTTTTTTCAAATTTATACCATGGATAGCTATTCATAAGCCCTATCAAATGACATGAGTTTTTTCCTGGAAAAATGCAGGAGCTCCGTAATATTCTTGAGAAAAATGGCGGATAATTACTGAAAAACCATGTTTTTCACGATTTTCTCAAAAATAACTTGACCGATTTTTTTCAAATTCATACCCTGTACAGTTATTTATCAGCTCTATAAACTGGCATGAGTCTCCTTTCTGGGAAACCAATGGGGGGTCCACCCCATCCTTGGGAAATGGACTTAGTAACCTCCTTCTCGTGCATGAGGTAGGTAGGTAGCGCAGTTCATAAAAAGAAAACATAGTCGAGATATTTCATCTGTAGAACAGCTGTTTTGACGACTTTAAAAAAATGACGACTAAAAAAATCATCGAATTTCACAATTCACTCAAAGAAAAAGTACTTTGAAAACAATTATATATACACATATACAGAAGTTAATCGAAGTTTCAAATATGAGCAAGGAAAGTTGTGTGAGTGTACCACACCAGATTTTTCAGTTTGTCAAGTTTTTAATTAGACCCTTGGGGAGCATGGATTACCTGCTAGACTTATATAATCACTATAACGCTTTAGATCCATGATATAATATGCATTCTTCATTAACGTGACAATGTAGAGTCTTTATTCTTAATTTTTTTAGGCTCTTTAAATTGCTCTTAGTAAGATGTTTTCTTAAGATTGACTAACTATCTTATCTTTATTCTTCATCTCTTACATAACATTAATTGTTCTTTTTGGTTATGTAAAGTTCTTTGTCTGTTTTATCTATTCATCTAAGTAGTTATTTAATCTATTCACTAGTGAAGTCTTCTATTGAAGTGTGATAATTTCAATTCATTTAAATACTAACAGGTAACGTAGGGTCTAATTGAAAACTTGATCTACTGAAATCTTGAAGAATTCAAAATAGGCCTATAACCTCGATAAATTAGGAATCTATATACAAAATTTCAAGTTGATCAGTTGAGTAGTTGAGACGTGATGATGCGTCATTCGTGAATTTCCTAACCCGTATCTGTATCAGCCAATTCTTTCCTTTATTATATTATCATTCATATTTTATCTATGCTTCAGCAGAGTAACTTTTCCTAACTTGCATAACTTTTTGCAATAATTTGCCAAAACTGACGTAAAGTTGTGTAAGTTTTGAAGGTGACCTGTCAACTGGGAGTTGTTGATTTTGACGAATTGACTGCTTTTTGACAAAGAATAAGTCAGAAGTGTTTCAGCTGTCAAATGATAATATTCTTGATAATAATAGGCTTGAATGACCGTTTTTAACATGGGCGTTTTAAGAATACAAGAGTACAACTTATGTACTCTTAAAAAAGAGTACATAAGAGAAGAAAAGAGTACAAGAGTAAAGATGTCTCACCTCAATGTACTCTTAAAACTTGAGTCAAGTTTTTTTTGTTTCTTATAATATGGAGAAGAAGAAGATGAAGAACAAGAAAGGAGGAGTAGAAGAAGAAGATGGAAGAAGAAAATGATCAGATATATTTTGACTGAGTTATAGGGCCTGTAGAATGATCTATTGTAAGTCAAGGTGAAAGCTATGAACGCTATGGTAGAAAATAATGTAGATTTTTTCCTGTCAGAGAAAAGTTTTTCAAACAAATTAATATCGGAGAAAGTGTTCTTGAAACTTTATTTAGAGAAGAATATGTGGGATCAATAGCTTGATATAATATTGGGAAACGTTTTACTTCATGCAAGTTGCATGAAAACACAGCAGCTGTTCACTAGCTACATTTTTTCTTCTTGTTCTGATTCTTTTTCTTCTTATTCTTGGTCATTTCACTTCTTCTCTTCCTTCTTTTTCTTCTTTCAACTTGATTCTTCACATTATTTACTAGACCACAAAGTTGATTAGCTCTGACAGTTTGCCTCAAGTCAAATTATTCAAAGCAACTACACTAATCAATATTAATGTCTTACTTTATTCTTCTTCTTCTTCTTCTTCTCTTCTTCTTCTTCTTCTTCTTCTTCTTCTTCTTCTTTTCCTTCATTTTCTTCTTCTTTCCCTTCATTTTCTTCTTCTGCTTCCTGATCTATTTACCCTTCTCCATTTTCATTCCATTCTTCTACTTTGCTTTGCTGTCCTTGTTCTTTGTTTCTTTCTCTGTTTAGTGGCTAGGTCAGATCAATATTAATTCTTTGATCTTGTTTTTCTGTGGTCACTAGACTAGAGTGAGGCCAAGTTATTATGGCAGTGAAGAAAGATGGTAGAACAGCGTTGTAGATTTTGTATAGTAGAAAATGCCGTCTATAGGAGATGGTTTATACCAGTACCAGTATCCTATTATATTTAGCGAGCAATTTCTGTATTTTTATATCTGGTTATGTATGTTCAACGGGTCTCGAAAACCGCTCTAACGATTTACACAAAATTTGGAACATAGTAGGTTTATGATATAAAAATTAGATTGCACTAGGTCTCATCCTTGGGAAAACTCGCTGAACGACATTAAAAGGATAATATTCATCCTTGGCTGGAACAGCTGTGGATAGTAAAGAAGTGAGTGAGCGAGTGAGTAAGTGAAAAATCAAACTATTGTATCCCCGAAATTCACAAGATAACATATAGCCAGCTGTGAAATATAAACACGATCATTTTAGAGAATTGTGTTCTGTTTATCAATGAATAAAAATAACGAGCGAAGCTCGGTGCCCCGATATTATCTGATGAAATTAATATCAACTGTTCATTCTTGATAATGAATAATAATAAATCATTTTCAAATCTTTCCCAAAAACATTGGTTAGTTTTTGTGGATGTCTCATTTTATTCCAGCTAAAAATGCTGAGCCCAAATTTTTAAAAACGGCTAGTAGAGTTAGAGCCGCCCGCACATACTAATCAGTATAGTGGATTCAAGTTTTTACTTTCCTTGCCCTATTACCATAGGTAAGGAAAGTATTGCTTTCCGAAAAAAATTAAGGTACCCCAATTTCTAAATTTCTAACGTTTCAAGGTCCCCTGAGTCCAAAAAAGTGGTTTTTGGGTATTGGTCTGTATGTGTGTGTGTGTATGAGTGTATGTGCGTCTGTGTACACGATATCTCATCTCCCAATTAACGGAATGACTTGAAATTTGGAACTTAAGGTCCTTTCGCTATAAGTATCCGACACGAACAATTTCGATCAAATGCATTCCAAGATGGCGGCTGAAATGGGAAAAATGTTGTCAAAAACAGGGTTCTTCCTCCAACGATTTTGATCAAATTTATACCTAGAATAGTCATTGATAAGCTCTATCAACTGCTACAAGTCGTATATCTGTAAAAATTCCAGAAGCTCCGCCCCAGCAATGCAGATAGATTCCCAATTATCAGGCTTCAGATACAATTTAAACATAAAAAATTAAGTGGAAAAGATTGAGCATGAAAATCTTTACAATTAATGTTCAGTAACATTTTCACCTAAAATTGAAAATAAGCTCAAAGTTTGAGAAAATGTGATTATTCAATTGCAAACTGTTGGCAACTGTTGATTCTATTAAATTTACTATGAAGAGATAGCAGACCTCGTGTGTCTCCAGCGTTATTTTTCTATCACCAGCTGGCACAGATCTTTGAATAGTAGATTTGAGATGCGCGTGAACACTAGCGTCGTCAGGTAATCAATTTTCATAACGGCAAGGAAAGTTGTGTGAGTGCGCCACTCCAGATTTTTGTTCTTATAAACTTGACTTGAAGTTTACAGAATACATCCATTTTACACAAACGTCAAAAAAACTTGAATTCAAGGATACATGACCAATGTAAACCCTTAACTGACAATCGCGTTCTTGCAATTTTCGAAAATACATTGACTTTTTGTCCCGTCCCAATCTTCCTCACTTCGTCGACCTCTTTTTTCTCATATTTTTCGTCAATTTCCCTCTCCACCTCATTCTTTTCACCTGTGTGAAATGTAACAACAACAACAATAATAGCTTGACCTGTATCTAACAACAAAAGATGCGTGCCTCTAGTAATTTATGGCTGTTTGTGGATCAATTCTTCTCCTTCTCCTTCTCCTCCCCCTCCTCCTCATCCTCCTCATTCATCTCCTCTTCCTCCTTCTTCTCTTCATCCTCATTCTCCTCCTTTTTCTTCTTCTTCTTTTCCTCCTTCACCTAATCCTCGTTCACCTTCTCTTTATTCACTCTTCTCCCGTTCCTCCCCCCTCCTCCTCCTCCTCCCCCTCCCCCTCCTCATCCTCATTCTCCTCAATTCAAGCTAGGAAGCAACCAGAGTCATAAATACCTCATGACCTTTCGCTCCCAATAATGACTGTAATTCAGTCCTCGTTAAACAATTTATGGTACTTTTGTTTGGTATTTGGTATTGGAATTTTTATGGAGCTGGAAACAACTTTAGCAAAAGAATTGTTAAATTAGTAAATAGTTCATCAATATTATTCTCAATCTTCTACTTCGTGTTTCTCTTGTTCTTGTTTATTCTTCTTCTTCTTCTTCTTCTTCTTCTTCTTCTTCTTCTTCTTCTTCGTTTTTCTTCTTTCTTCTTCTTTCTTCTTCTTCTTCTTCTTCTTCTTCTTCTTCTTCGTTTTTCTTCTTCTTCTTTCTTCTTCTTCTTCTTATTCTTCTTCTTCTTCTTCTTCTTCTTCTTCTTCTTCTTCTTCTTCTTCTTCTTTTCTTCTTCTTCTTCTTCTTCGTTTTTCTTCTTTTGACTTCTTCCAGTCTGAACCCTCAATTGTTGATCAACAAAGACTCCCCATAAATAATTCAATCAGCTCTTAATAGCATGAATTATTGCAGCCATCCATCAACTATCTCTCTCTAATATTTTGTACTGAAGGGGTACCCCTTGAAAGCATCACCAAAAGTTTTCCTTGATCTATTATTATGCAATCGATTTTCAAAGAATATAACAGTAACAAAACATAGTCTAATAAAGAGAAAGAAGTAGGTTTACCACAAATAAAAATAACAAAGGAGAGATATAGAGAGAGGCGGATAGAGAATAAAAATACAAAGAAAGGGATTGATTGATTTACTTTATTTATGTAGATTACAATATATACTGGCTTTTACTCTGATATACAATAGCTTACAATACAGCAAGGAGAGAGAGAGAATTATGAATTCGACACATTTTGTAAGATAAATAATAAAAGATGGACAAAGAGTGAATCTATCTTGCATATTTTGAACGAATATAGAAGAACAAAAGAGAGATACAGAGAGTGAGAGAGAGGACAGAGAATTAAAAATACAAAGAAGGGGAGAGAGAATTATAAATTCGACACATTTTGTAAGATAAAAAATAATAAAAGATAGATAAAGAGATAATCGCTCTATAGATCTTGCATATTTTAAACGAATATAGAACAACAAAATAGAGATACAGAGAGAGAGAGAGAGAGAGAGAGAGAGAGAGAGAGAGAGAGGAGAGAGAGAGAGAGCGAGCATACAATTTTTAACGAATATAGACAACAAGGAGAGAGAGAACATAACAGTCAATAATTGTTGGCGTTCAGCTTTCTGACAGCCATTGGTCTATATCAATTTTCTACGACCTTGAAGTCATTTTTGATAGATTGATATTTCTATAGGTTTAATATCAGTATAGTATTCAATCAACTGTCAGTCTCTATATCCTTTAGAAACTCTTTAGTTTGATTTTCTTCCTTTCAGTCATCTCAAACAAGAGAATGATACTTATCCTTGGATATCCTCATTTATCCTTGGATATCCTCATCCAAGAATTATATAAATCCTTGGATATCCTTATCTAAGAATGTCTTTGGTACTGTGATACAACAATGTATGACGTCATTTTTATCATGCATGTCCTACCGTTACCAGCCTTAAGCCAGGTTTTCATTAGTAGAGTTAGTGGTAGAGTCCCTGGGCAAGTACTAAGTATCTTGTGAACTCTCCCAATGATAACGTTCATGGTAGAGTGGAGTCATGGTAGAGTACTAGTTTGTAGTAGAGTAGAGTGGGATAGCACCGTGGGATAGAACTCTACCACTTGCCTTCCCCCACCACCGCTTCTCACTCTACTCTACCACTACTATCCTAATGAAAACAGTCTCGAGGTATAGTGAGGACCACGTTATAATGGCAGTGGAGTACTACGTTGCCGATCCTCTGTCTTGCCAATGCCTTCTATAGACGGTATACAGGTTTATTGATGTAATATTAACTGTTCATTCTCGTTTAAAATATTCAATTATATTTTATTAAGCAAGGAATTATATTTTCCAATAACTTCATAATAAATTTTCATAATTAAGATGAAATATTTTGTCAATTAATTATTAATTCTACATTATTAAAAGACGATCCGGCAACAGAGCATAGTGAGAAAGAGATAGCGCTATCCGCTTTATTTATTTATTTATTTATTAATTCACAATGCAAATGTCACTAATGTAATAATGTAATGCTTTGTTGAATGATAGACAAGGATAGCAATACCATTGCTAATCAAACACTGCCATTATAACGTGGACCTCACTATAGTAGAGTTGAGTCGTGTAGTCACATTTTAAGGTTAGTTCTGTTCACTAGACAACACACTTCACCTACTATTCTCAATTGTAGTGAAAACAGTTACTCGACCAAATAAGTAGAGTAGAGTTAGCTCGGTAGCTAGTATGCCAGTTACTAGTCCACTAACTTTAATAGAATAGAATCTTCATTGCAGCAATATCTGAGGTCTTCAGATAATATAATATAAGTGTCAAATATATACAACATGATACAAAATACAAATATATTACATCAGTAAGTTACCCTATCAGTACCCTATGATAATATAAATGTCACCTGATTTTCAACTTATAACCGAATATTCCTAGCTAATGTATAAAAATCTTCAATCTTGTTTAAAGGGTTATTAGTGAAAACCAGGCTTAACTATTTTCACTATAATTGAGAATAGTAGAAAAAGTGTGTTGTCTAGTGAACAGAACTAACCTTAGAATGTCAATACGGAACTCTACTCTACTCTACTAGCTCCAGGTTGTTTTCATTAGCACAGTTGTGGTAGAGTAGAGTAAGACACGGGGTTGATTGATTGATTGATTGATTGAGTACTTTATTTATGTAGATTACAATATATACTGGCTTATACACTTATATACAATAGCTTACAATACAGCAAAATTATAGATTAATTTACATACTATAGACTAAGAAAATAATTATTGAACTGTATATGATATGAAAAAGCAATTTGTAATATAATAAAATAGATAATAATTATATTGTTATGCATCTACATAAATTGGCGGAGCTTTGGACATATCAATGTCCATTCTTCGGAAAGAATATTAAAAATATCCTCCCCACTAACTCTCTACCAAAGGAGTGGTGGGAGAAGGCAAGTGGTAGAGTACCTACTATCCCACGGTGCTATCCCACTCTACTCTACTAACAACTAGTACTCTACCATGACTCCACTCTACCATGAACGTTTTCACTGGGAGAGTTCACAAGATAGTTAGTACTTGCCCAGGGAACTCTACCACCAACTCTACTAATGAAAACCAGGCTTTAGTCTCTGTGCTTTTTTAAAGCGTACTATACTACGGTCTCCTTTTAATATTTCAAGTGAATTTATGAATTAATTGTTTTATTTGTGTGTTTTTCACGTTTTTTGTGTGTTTTTCAGCAACGTAAAATCACTATGGCGGCCCGAATATGGTGCCTATATGATAGAAGGCACCCCTGGTAAACCATACGGCAGTTTGTTGGCACATTTCAACATAGTTGAGGCCAATATGCGCATGCGCAGAGAAGAAGCAACGCATGTTCTACATGACAACGAAGTTTTGTTCTCGCTTACTGCATTTCCAAGGTATTTCTACTTTTTACTCAATTAATTAATTAGTTTGAAATTAAATTAGAAGTAGATTTATTTGCTATAGAGACGTTTACAGCCTTTCTAAGGTATTTCTAATATTTATTTGATAAATAAATTAGTGTCATACCTTAGAGAAAAGATAGTATAAAAAGATATCCCATGGTTTGTAGAAATCATTCTAAGTTTGGAAGTTTTGTATTGAATTTTGTTGTTGTGTGTCAAGTTGTGATGATACTGTATCGTTTTGTGTTCATACTCTATCATGTGTGGTGATACTGTATCATATTGTGGTGATACTATATCATATTGTGGTGATACTGTATCATGTGTGGTGATACCATAGAGAAAAAATAGCATAAGAAGATATCCTATGATTTGTAGAATTCATTCAAAGTTTGGAAGTTTTGTATCAAATTTTGGTGTTGTGTGTCAATTTGAGATGATACTGTATCGTTTTGTGATGATACTATATCATGTGTGGTGATACTGTATCATGTGTGGTGATACCATAGAGAAAATATAGCATAATAAGAAGGTGTCCATGGTTTTCAGAATTCATTCAAAGTTTGGAAGTTTTTCATCAAATTTTGATAAGGTCAATTTTCACCACAGATGATGCAGTATTTAAATACAACGCGATACAGTATCATCACAACTTGACACACAACACAAAATTTGATAAAAAAAACATCCAAACTTTGAATGAATTCTACAAACCATGGGATATATTCTTATGCTATCTTTTCTCTATGATAATACTAAAAAAGAAGTAGATTTAATTTTTGTAGTCTCGCTCTCTGTTTATATACTGTTTTTTAGTATATTACGGATAAGTGCTGAAGGGGAGGGTATCCTTGATACTCTCTGAGAATGGACTTCTTAAGGTCCAAAACTCACCGTTTCATGTGAAAACATTACAGTAGTACCTTAACTTTTGCATTTTTTCATAATTTTTCTGCTCAATATTATGGTAGAACTCATAGTTTAATATGATTCACCATGTTATTTTACCGCTACTGGTATTTATTTTAACGCTAGAACGTAAGTTGAATTATGTTTTGTTAAACACATGAATAAAGGAATCTTAATCTCTCTCTCTCTATCTTATTTTCAACGTATTTCTACTATTGAAATAGAATTTTTTATTGAGAGTTTTCGCAAAACGTGATTTCACAAGCATCTACAGAGCTACTGTGTTGTAGAGTAAGCGAAATTGGTTTTGGAAAGGTCAGACAATTGACCTTTATGTCCTTCAAAATGTATTGTGTTTAATTTATCTATTTGCCAATGAATAATGAATAAATTAAATATTATGTCTAGTGGTCAGGTTTTCCTTATCATTGACAAGACTTTTCTTAGACAATAGACCCAATCCCGATAAGCTATTTTTGAATAAGACTAGAGGTTATCATGTGAGGGATCTGCAGGAGCCAATGTTTTTCCAAAAGTTAATATTCTCGCTCTGTGTTATGTACGTCTCACAGATAAACTAATATTTACAATGCTTTTTTCAAAGTGTTTCTCTTTTTATCGTAAACCATGTTCCACAAAATTTGAATATAGCAGGTACTTCTCAACTAGTTCATATAGTTTAACAGCGGTTTATCATAGAGAAACAATAGCGTAAGTAGATATCCCATGGTATAGGGCGTTTATGTCGCAACTTTTACTGTTATCTCAAGCCGATAGTTCATGTAATTCTCTCCCGTGAAGCTGTGTGACACTGGTAGTCTCTCAAATTGTGCCGTTCATACACTATCACTCCAACAAAACAGTGAACATTGACAATAATCGACAGTAATCGGTTTGAGATAACAGTAAAAGTTGCGACATAAACGCCCTATACCATGGGATATCTACTTAGGCTCTATGATTTTGTCTACTCATTTTATCAAATTGGATGTGTTGATTGGTTTCATAATCAAGATACTTCATCAATCAATTTACCACATTCTTTATTGATTCATACAATAAGTACATCATTAAAATGTTAGGGAGAGATAAAATAAGGTAACCTTGTGCTATTCCTCTCCCAAATTTAGATAAGGTTACACATAGTCAAAAAAAACTTAAGGGCCGGGTTCCGATCTCGGGATTTAGCTAAGTTCTAGACTTCAAACAGCTGGAGTCAGAAAATTGGCTTTCCAAAACGGGGCGTAGTCGCTGTTTTTATAACAGTATTCGCAGTTCTTATTTTCTCATTTCTATAATTGGAAACGTTTTTCCTTTACGAAATTAAACATTTTTAAATAATTCAAAATAGCTGAAACTTTACACTATTTTATCTTTATTTTATTTTGTGTTCAATTTTCTAGTTTTTTGAAATTTAATTCAAACGTGACTATGACAATGACTGCGACTACGCCTCGTTTTGGAACGCTAATTTTCTGACTCCAGCTGTTTGAAGTCTAGAACTTAGCTAAATCCCGAGCTCGGAAACCGTCCCTTAAGGCCATTCCACACAGCACGTGGCGTGCGTGGCTGGACGCACGCTAGCTACTTTTCAAAACATCGCTTCCCAGCTAATCAAATGAAGCAATTCACATAGCAGCCACGGCCACGCGGCAACGCTTGCTATACTAGCCACGCGTGGCTACCGTTCGCTCTCTCAGCGATCTTTTCAAACGTGTCCGGCCACGGACGTATACTATCGTATAGAACCACAGAATTAATAATAGCAGATTATAGGAGATTTCTCTGATAGAACGTATACTATAATTGTCAGCCTCAAGGTCGCGCATTAAAGATGGAATTCGCCATAGGTCGTCCTTTTTTTATTGATTGGATGTACCCACTGGTCCCGTGCTGTCACCGAATACAATAAAACCACTCATATCATTACTATGCTGCTGTTGGAGTCATCAACCAAGGTAAGCCACAAGAAATCCGATTCACACCACGGGACCGTCGGAGTTGACATCTTCCTGAATACTGACGGGAAACGTGGCCGATATAGCATCGCAACAGTCGTGACGGTGTGAATTGGCATGTGGCTAGCGTGGCCGGCGTGGCGTGCGTCCAGCCACGCACGCCACGTGCTGTGTGGAATGGCCTTAAGTCTTGTTTTTCAAGAATCGTTAATTGAAAAAATCTGGTGTGGCGCACTCACACAACTTTCCATGCCGTTATGAAAATTTATCACCTGACGCTAGTGTTCTCGCGCATCTCAAATCTACTATTCAAAGATCCAAGCCAGCTGGTGATAGGACAATAACGCTAGAGACACACGAGGTCTGCTATCTCTTCGTAGTGAATGATTATTTGATAGAACCAACAGTTGCCAACAGTTTGCAATTTAATAATCACATTTTCTCGAATTTCAAGCTTATTTTCAATTTTAGGTGAAAATGTTACTGGACATCAATTGCAGAAATTTTCATGCTCAATCTTTTCCACTTGAAATTTTTTGTTTAAATTATATATGAAGGCTGCTAATTGAGAATCTAAAATCAAACTTTGCATAGATGGGGCGGAGCTCCTGGAAATTTTACAGATATAGGACTTGTTGCAGTTGATAGAGCTTATCAATGACATTTCAGGTATGAATTTGATCAAAATCGTTGGAGCCGTTTCGAGAAAATCGCGAAAAACCCTGTTTTTGACAACATTTTCACCATTTTTGGCGCCATCTTGATCTCGAAATTGTTCGTGTCGGATCCCTATAGTGTAAGGACTATACGTTCCAAATTTCAAGTCA
>NC_052516.1:11564203-11623272 GCF_014356525.2 Nilaparvata lugens
GTAAAACGGTCAATATTATATTAGGCTATTGATCCCCATATTATTATCTTTGTCTCTAGATAAAGTTTCAAGAACACTTTCTTTTCCGACATTAGTTTGAAAAACTTTTCCCTGATAGGAGAGATTCTACATTATTTTCTGCCATAGCCTTCAAGCTCCAAGCCGTATTCACCTTGACTTACAATAGTTACAATAGATCATTTTGCAGGCCCCATTATTCAGTCATGTATCTGATCGTTTTCTTCTTCATCATAATAATCTTCTTCTTCTCTTCTTCTTCTCTTCTTCTTCTTCTTCTTCTTCTTCTTCTTTTCTCTTCTCGGTTTTTCTTCTTCTTCTTCTTCTTCTTCGTTTTTCTTCTTTTGACTTCTACCAGTCTGAGCCCTCAATAATTGTTGATCAACAAAGACTCCCCATAAATAATTCAATCAGCTCTCAATAGCATGAATTATTACAGCCATCCATCAACTATCTCTCTAATATTTTGTACTGAAGGTACCCCTTGGAAGCATCACCAAAATTTTTCCTTGATCTATTATTATGCAATCGATTTTCAAAGAATATAACAATAACAAAACATAGTCTAATAAAGAGAAAGAAGTAGGTTTACCACAAATAAAAATAACAAAGGAGAGATATAGAGAGAGGCGGATAGAGAATAAAAACACAAAGAAAGGGAGAGAGAGAGACAATTATGAATTCGACACATTTTGTAAGATAAATAATAAAAGATGGACAAAGAGTGAATCTATCTTGCATATTTTGAACGAATATAGAAGAACAAAAGAGAGATACAGAGAGTGAGAGAGAGGACAGAGAATTAAAAATACAAAGAAAGGGAGAGAGAATTATAAATTCGACACATTATTTGTAAGGTAAAAAATAATAAAAGATAGATAAAGAGAGAATCGCTCTATAGATCTTGCATATTTTAAACGAATATAGAACAACAAAATAAAGATACAGAGAGAAAGAAATTGATTGATTGATTGAGTACTTTATTTATGTAGATTACAATAAATACTGGCTTATACACTTATATACAATAGCTTACAATACAGCAAAATTATAGATGAATTTACATAATATAGACTAAGAAAATAAAATATTAATGAACTGTATATGATATGAAAAAGCAATTTGTAATATAATAACTATAGATAATTATATTGTTATGCATCTACATAAATTGGCGGAGCTTTGGGACATATCAATGTCCATTCTTCGGAAAGAATATTAAAAATATCCTCCCCACTAACTCTCTACCAAAGAGAGAGAGAGAGAGAGAGAGAATTATACATTTGACACATTTTGTAAGATTAATAATAAAAGATGGAAAAAGAGTGAATCGATCTTGCATATTTAAAGGAATATAGAACAACAAAAGAGAGATACATAGAGAGAGGGAGAGATAGATAGATAGATTTTATTTTACAATCGTTACTAGGCTTGTCGCCTATGGTAACATGGTTACAAAATTACAGTTTTACAAATCATCTTGAATGATAACACAGCTACTACATGATTTTATTATTCTCATAATAATAAAGACATTAATAATACATAGATAATAATTCTATATAACTCTAAAATAACTAATAAAAAATGTAAGATGCATAATAATACATACAATCAACGGAAATAAGATGCCATTGGGTATTATTATTTACAGGTATTAGTAGGTGTCAATCAAACGCTCCAATACTTCAGCAAAACGAGCAAAATAATATTGTTACTGTACAACGATTATTGCAAATTTCCATAGAGAGAGAGAATGAGAAAAAAGAGAAACAAAGGGAAGTAGTGAGAATGATACATTTGACACATTTTGTAATATGAAAAAAAATAAAAGATAGATAACGAGAGAGAATCGCTTTATCGATCTTGCACATTTTAAACGAATATAGAACAACAAAAGAGAGATACAGAGAGAATGAGAGAGAGAGACAATAAAAAGACAAGGAAAGGGAGAGAGAATTATAAATTCGACACATTTTGTAAAATAAAAAATAATTAAAGATAGACAAAGAGAGAATCGCTCTATCGATCTTGCACATTTTAAACGGAAATATACAACAAAAGAGAGAGAGAAAGAGCATAACAGTCAATGGCGACAGCCATTGGTCTATATCAATTTTCTACGACCTTGAAGTCATTTTTGATAAGTTGATATTTTTCTATAGGTTTAATTTATTTCAGTATAGTATTCAATCAACTGTCAGTCTCAATATCCTTTAGAAACTCTTTAGTTTCATTTTCTTCCTTTCAGTCATCTCATACAAGAATGATATTTATCCTTGGATATCCTCATTTATCCTTGAATTTAGTCCTTGGATATCCTCATCCAAGAATTATATAAATCCGTGGATATCCTTATCTAAGAATGTCTTTCATTCTGCTCCAAGCCTTTAGTGCTGTGATGACACATCAATGTATGACGCCATTTTTACCATGCATGTCCTACCGTTACCAGCCTTAAGCCTGGTTTACATTAGTAGAGTTAGTGGTAGAGTTCCCTGGGCAAGTACTAACTATCTTGTGAACTCTCCCAATGATAACATTCATGGTAGAGTACTAGTTTTTAGTAGAGTAGAGTGGGATAGTACTCTACCACTTGCCTTCCCCCGCCACCGCTTCTCACTCTACTCTACCACTACTATACTAATGAAAAAAGTCTCGAGCTATAGTGAGGTCCACGTTATAATGACAATGGAGAAAGATAGGAGAACAACGTTGCCGATCCTCTGTCTTGTCAATGCCTTCTATAGACGGTAGCTGATACAGGTTTATTAATGAAATATTAACTGTTCATTCTCGTTTAAAATAATCAATTATATTTTATAAGGCAAGAAATATTTTTCAAAAGTTTCATAATGAATATCTATAATTAAGATGAAATATTTTGTTGATTGATTTTTAATTCCACATTGTTGAAAGACGATCTGGCAACAGAACAAAGCGAGAAAGAGATAAAGCTATCGGCTTTGTTGAATGATAGACAAGGATAGCAATACCATTGCTAATCAAACACTGCCATTATAACGTGGACCTCATTATAGTAGAGTTGAATCGTGTATTGACATTTTAAGGTTAGTTAAGGTTCTATTCACTAGACAACACACTTTACCTACTATTCTCAATTTTAGTGAAAACAGTTACTCGATTGAATGAAAAAGACTAAGAAATTGTCAAAAAACCACAGATTTATTGATACTTAGAAAACCTATAACCTCTGATAAACAGAGATTGACAATGGTGTAATAACCGAAACCGGTCTTTTCAAGTATCAATAAATCTGTGGTTTTTTGACAATTTCTTAGTCTTTTTCATTCAATATGAATAATGACCACATTATCAACTTCTCAACTACACAAAAAAGGGGAAAAAACAGTTACTCGACCAAGTAAGTTGAGTAGAGTTAACTCGGTAGAGTTAGTATGCCAGTTACTCGACCACCAACTCTACTAATGAAAACCAGGCTTTAGTCTCTGTGCCTTTCTAATGCGTTCTATACTACGGTCTCCTATTAATATTTCAAGTGAATTTATGAACTAATTTGTTTTATTTGTGTGTTTTTCACGTGTTTTTTTGTGTTTTCAGCAACGTAAAATCACTATGGCGGCCCGAATATGGTGCCTATATGATAGAAGGCACCCCTGGTAAACCATACGGCAGTCTGTTGGCACATTTCAACATAGTTGAGGCCAATATGCGCATGCGCAGAGAAGAAGCAACGCATGTTCTACATGACAACGAAGTTTTGTTCTCGCTTACTGCATTTCCAAGGTATTTCTACTTTTTACTCAATTAATTAATTAGTTTGAAATTAAATAAGAAGTAGATTTATTTGTTATAGAGACGTTTACAGCCTTTCTAAGGTATTTCTACTATTTATTTAATAGATAAATAAGTGTCATATACCATAGAGAATAGATAGCATAAAAAGATATCCATGGTTTTCTAGAATTCATTCAAAGTTTGGAAGTTGTGTATCAAATAATGAATGGTGTTGTGTATCAAGTTGAGATGATACTGTATCATATTGTGTTGATACTGTATCATGTTTGGTGATACTGTATCATATTGTGGTGATATTGTGTCACAATTTATCATATGATATGATATATGTATGAATATAAATTATTGTCTTAATCTGGTTTTTTGATGAATTACTCTATTCAAAGATATATATTTCGTAGTAACTATTGTTTTTGTTTTTCTTTTCTAATGAGTATTTTCTTTTCTTTCTGTATTCAATACAGATTTCAATGGTATTTCTAGATTTTCCTGAACTTATGCTTTTTTTCCTTTTCCTTCTTATTTTTGCTAGTATTTATTGATTATTAATTTTAGTTTCAGGATGGACTCCCACCAGCGAGCAAGTTTTACTTTTGCTGGTGGTAATTTTCATTTTCATTAGATGGTACATGCTGTGTATTAGAATAGTTAATTTTTATTATACTGTATCGTGCATGTTGTATGAATATGGAAATGAATAAATTTGAATTTGAATTGTGTGGTGATACTGTATCATTTATGGCGATAGCATAGAGAAAAGATAGCATAAGAAGATATGCCATGGTTTGGAGAAATCATTCAAAGTTTGGAAGTTTTGTATCAAATAATGGTATTGTGTATCAAGTTCAGATGATACTGTATCATGTTTGGTGATACAGATACTGTATCATTTTATGGTGATAATGTATCATTTCTGGTGATGCCATATAGAAAAGATAGCATAATAAGAAGATATCCATGGTTTGTAGAATTCATTCAAAGTTTGGATGTTTTATATCAGATTATGGTGTTGTGTATCACTTTCAGATGATACTGTATCGTTTTGTGTTTATACTGTATCATGTGGTGATACTGTATCATGTATGGTGATACCATAGAGCAAATATAGCATAAAAGATATGCCATGGTTTAGGGCGTTTATGTTGCAAATTTCATTGTCAACTCAAGCCGATAGTCCTAAGAGTTGTTTTTAGTGAAGCTATGTGACGCTGGTAGTCTCTCATACTGTGCCCTCCTTACACTCTTACACTCCCAACAACACACTAATAATAGACAGTAATCGGCTCGAGTTAACATCAAAATTTGGAACATAAACGACCTATACCACGGCATATCTTCTCATGCTATCTTTTCTCTATGGTAAAACCAGAAATGATAAACATTATAACCATTAAATTATACAGTATCAATACAATATGATACAGTATCATCTAAACTCGACATACAACACCAACATTTGATACAAAACTTCCAAACTTTGAATGAATTCTACAAACCATGGCATATCTTCTTATGCTATCTTTTCTCTATGGTATCACCATAAATGATAAACAGTATAATCATAAAATGATACACTATCAACACAATATATTAGGTTTTTAATAAAGGCAGCGATTCAATTCAATATGATATAGTATCATCTCAACTTGATACACAACACCAACATTTGATACCAAACTTCAAACTTCGAATGAATTCTACAAACCATGGGATATATTCTTATGCTATCTTTTCTCTATGATAATACTAAAAAAGAAGTAGATTTATATTTTGTAGTCTCGCTCTCTGTTTATATACTGTTTTTTAGTATATATTACGGATAAGTGCTGAAGGGGAGGGTATCCTTGATACTCTCTCTGAGAATGGACTTCTTAAGGTCCAAGCTTCACCGTTTCATGTGAAAACATTACAGTAGTACTATAATTCTCGCATATTTCATCATTTTCCTTACCCAATATTATTGTAGAACTCATTAGTTTAATATGATTCACCATGTTATTCTACCGCTACTGGTATTTATTTTAACGCTAGAACGTAAGTTGAATTATGTTTTGTTAAACACATGAATAAAGGAATCTGAATCTCTCTCTCCCTCTTATTTTCAACGATTTCTACTATTTAAATATTCATTTATTTATACATTGAAACATACACTATCATTCTCAACTATGAATGATTGGGAAAGGAACAACAGGCTTGAAGCCCAAAACTGTTCCTCTCCCAAATTTAGATAGAAATTGTCCAAAAATAGGTTATGTTCACATTTCACGATTTTTGTCCAATTTTGAGTCCAAAATATTTATAAACTAGGAATTTAGAATTTAGGAAAGTTGAAAACCAAATTTAATAAGAATACTTATGAATTATAAAATAATATGAATGGTTATCATTGATATTTTCCGCAAAACGTGATTTCAGAAGCATCTACAGAGCTACTGTGTTGTAGAGTAAGCGAAATTTGGTTTTGGAAAGGTCAGACAATTGACCTTTATGTCCTTCAAAATGTATTGTGTTTAATTTATCTATTTGCCAATGAATAATGAATAAATTAAATAATGTGTCTAGTGGTCAGGTTTTCCTTATCATTGACAAGACTTTTCTTAGACAATAGACCCAATCCCGATAAGCTATTTTTGAATAAGACTAGAGGTTATCATATGAGGGATCTGCAGGAGCCAATGTTTTTCCAAAAGTTAATAATCTCGCTCTGTGTTATGTACGTCTCACAGATCAACTAGTATTTACAATGCTTTTTTTATTATTTATTTATTTATCACAGCACAAAGAAGACTACCTACAGGCATTAAGCCCAAAACAGTTTTTCTTCAACTTTTTCACAGTTTTTCTCTGTTTCTCGTCAACCAAGTTCCAAAAAAAATGAATATATCAGCTATTGCTCTTGTTTAGCAGGCCCAAACTATAGTGAGGTCCACGTTATAATGGCAGTGGAGAAAGATAGAAGAACAACATTGCCGATCCTCTGTCTTGTCAATGTCTTCTATATATCAGACGGTAGCTGATACAGGTTTATTGATGTAATATTAACTGTTCATTCTCGTATAAAATGATCAGTTATATTTTATTAAGCAAGAAGTTGCATTTTTCAATAGATTTAAAATATTCTGTTAATTAATTTCTAATTCTGCATTGTTGAAAGACGACCTGGCAACAGAGCAAAGCGAAAAAGAGATAGCGCTATCCGCTTTGTTTAATGAAAGACAAGGATAGCAATACCATTGCTAATCAAACACTGCCATTATAATGTGGATCTCACTATAGTATATATAGCTCAACAGCGGTTTATCTAAAGATCTGAATCATCTAATAGATTCCAGAATAATTCTATTTTGTTGATTTTTTCTACTCATTTAGTAAATTGTGATGTGTCGATTGGTTTTATAATCAAGATACTTCATTAATCAATTTACCACATTCTGACCCGCTTGCACAAAAGTCGGTTAAATTATAATCGTGATTAATATCATGAGAATCTATAACAGAAGATTTTCTTGAAAATACTGCTTCTCTGATTGGTTCTCGTGAAATTAATAAGAATTAAAATTTAACCGGCTTTGTGCAACCGGCTCTTTTGCTTGGTGATGACGTTTACAAGAGTAAAATATAAATTTGACAATTTTCACAATCTGCTTCAATAAATGATATGAAATTGTATGATTGATTGAGTCATGTTAAGTGCTTAGTAAAGTGAGGTCCACGTTATAATGGCATTGTTTATTTAGCAATGGTATTGCTATCCTTGTCTATCATTCAACAAACGGATCGTCTTTTTTAACAATGAAGAATTAATAATTAATTTACAAAATATTTCATCTTGATAATGAGTTAATATTAATTCAATAAACCTGTATCAGCTACCGTCTATAGAAGGCATTGGCAAGACAGAGGATCGGCAACGTTGCTCTCCTATCTTTCGCTACTGCCATTATAACAAGGACCTCACTATAGGCCTACGCGACTTTCATTATAATTCGGTTTCTGATTCCGAAAATGAGTTATTATTGTGATTCTTGATTACTCCATAATATCCAGATTTTTCACCAATTTTCTTGATATTTTCTCTGTAGGTTGGGATGTCCTAACTTCACCTCTCCTTCGTACACACCGACTCCCAGCTCTGGAGCGGCGTGTTCTCTTTTCATTCCGGATGAAACCATCTTCCCAGGGCATCCACGTTTCAAAACGCTCACACGCAACATTCGGATGAGGAGAGGCGAAAAAGTTGCCATCAATTTGCCAGGTCAGCACTTTTTTAGTCTTTAAAAATAGGTAGTCTCAAAATGAAAAACATTGTTTTTTATGGGTGTTCACACTTGAGCAACTTTGTACCAAAAATGAGAACCATTGTTTCTTACACATAGGCAACTTTGATCCAGAAATGAATAGCATTGATTATAATAGGAGTGTTCACACTTGAGTAACTTTTACCCAAAAATGAATAGCATTGGTTCTTGAGGAAGTGTTCATCACACTTTGGCAACTACGACCGAAGAATGAATAGCATTGTTTCTTATGGGAGTGTTCACGTTTCAGCAACTTTGACCCAAGAATGAATAGCATTGGTTCTCAAGGAAGAGTTCACACTTGAGCATCTTTTGCCAAAAATGAATAGCATTGGTTCTTATGGGAGTGTTCACACAAAGGCAACTTTGACCCAAGAATGAATAGCATTGTGTTTTTATGGAAGAGTTCACACATAGATAACTTTGACCCAAGAATGAATAGCATTGGTTCTTATGGGAGTGTTCACACAAAGGCAACTTTGACCCAAGAATGAATAGCATTGGTTATTATGGGAGTGTTCACACATAGGTCACTTTGACCCAAGAATGAATAGCATTGGTTCTCAAGGAAGAGTTCACACTTGAGCATCTTTTGCCAAAAATGAATAGCATTGGTTCTTATGGGAGTGTTCACACATTGGCAACTTTGACCCAAGAGTGAATAGCATTGCTTCTTATGGGAGTGTTCACACGTGAGAAACTTTGTCCCAAAAATGAATAGCATTGGTTCTTATGGGAGTGTTCACATTTGAGCAACTTTGTCCCAAGAATGAATAGGATTGGTTCTTATGGGAGTGTTCATCACACTTTGGCAACTACGACCGAAGAATGAATAGCATTGTTTCTTATGGGAGTGTTCACGCTTCAGCAACTTTGACCAAGAATTAATAGTATTGGTTCTTATGAGAGTGTTCACACTTGAGCAACTTTGACCCAAGAATGAATAGCATTGGTTCTTATAGGATTGTTCACTCATGGGCAACTTTGTCCCAAGAATGAATAGCATTGGTTCTTATGGGAGTGTTCACACATAGGTCACTTTGACCCAAGCTTCTTATGAGCTTCAAAGGTTCTTATGAGAGTGTTCACACTCCAGCAACTTTGACCCAAGAATGAATAGCATTGGTTCTCAAGGAAGTGTTCACACTTGAGCAACTTTTGCCAAAAAATGAATAGCATTGTTTCTTATGAGAGTGTTCACACTTGAGCAACTTTGACCCAAGAATGAATAGTATTGGTTCTTATGGGAGTGTTCACACAAAGGCAATTTGATCCAAGAATGAATAGCATTGGTTCTTATGGGAGTATTCACACATATACAACTTTCACCCAAGAGTGAAAAGCATTGTTTCTAATGGGAGTGTTCACACTTGAGCAACTTCGTCCCAAAATTGAGAACCATTGTTCCTCATTGGAGTGCTCACACTTGAGAAATTCATCCAGAAAAATGAATAACATTGGTTTTTATGAGAGTGTTGACACATAAGCAACTTGAAACAGAAAATAAAACAGAAATCTCTCAAATTGGCTCTATAAATCGATTTAATTGAATGAAGTCAGAATTCCTAGCTACAGAACGTCTATTGCTAAGCTATCCTCGACATGTGAACCGTAAGACTGGTCACACACCGATTAGTCAAGAAAAGACAAGACACGTTTAGTCACAATACTTCACATTGCTGCTTATGACGCAACTCATACTGATTAGTCATTGCAATTAGACATGACTCCATAAGCAACTATGTGAAGTATTGTGACTAAACGAGACTAGTCTTGTCTTGACTAATCGGTGTGTGACCAGCCTAAGGCTGGGCGCAGACCAGTTAGTCAAGACAAGACATGATCAGACACGTTTAGTCACAATACTACATACAGTTGCTTATGAAGACCATGTCTAATTGCAATGACTAATCAGTGTGTGTTGCGTCATAAGCAGCAATGTGAAGTATTGTGACTAAACGTGACGGTAGTCGTGTCTTGACTAATCGGTGTGTGACCAGCCTTAGGCTGGGCGCAGACCAGTTAGTCAAGACAAGACACGTTTAGTCACAATACTTCACACAGTTGCTTATGAAGACCATGTCTAATTGCAATGACTAATCAGTGTGAGTTGCATCATGAACAACAATGTGAAGTATTGTGACTAAACGTGTCTGATCATGTCTTGTCTTGTCTTGACTAACTGGTGTGCGCCCAGCCTGATAATAGAAATCGAATTGATTGGAAGAATTTTAAAATTTAAATAAAATTCATAACCAAAAAATCACTTTGTCTAGCAAACATTGAACCACGATAGATGATGTTGCCTCAACCGTGACCTTCATTTGAAAAACCTCATCAACTTTCACTTTTTTATCTAGAAAAAAATTCAGATTATATTTTCGCCGCAGACATTAATAATGTGTAGTGAGATTCACTGTAAACTGTCATAATTATCTGAAATGGGAAGCATGGATGTTATTTAAATAAGTATTACTGACACTTTGAAAGGTGTCTCCCTAGATATTGGTTCAAGTGTTTTTGCAAGATAAAGTTGGCAGCTATTCAACGATTTTTCATTAATAAATATTTGAAACTTTTCTCTCAGAATAATTTTGAGTGTTTATTAAAGTGCATTTTGTTTGAAATTGATAAGATATATAGGCTATTCTAGTATAGTGAGGTCCACGTTATAATGGCAGTGTTTGATCAGTAATGGAGTTGCTATCCTTGTCTATCATTCAAAAAAGCGGATAGCGCTATCTCTTTCTCGCTTTGCTCTGTTGCCAGATCGGCTTTTAACAGTGTTGAATTGATAATTTAATGAATAAAATAGTTCATCTTAATTATGAAATAATTATTGAAAAATATAATTTCTTGCTTAATAAAATGTAATTGATTATTTTAAACGAGAATGAACAGTTAATATTACATCAATAAACCTGTATCAGCTACCGTCTATAGAAGGCATTGACAAGGTAGAGGATCGGCAACGTTGTTATACTATCTTTCTCCACTGCCATTTATCTAGGTTAAATTGGATTATTTATCTAGGACAACTGATTGCTTTCACTGACAGAACCGACAAAGAAGTGAAACGTAGGTGTGCAATTGCATGGAGGAAATATTGGTCATTGAAAAGTATTCTCAAGAAATAAGGAGATTAGTACTGTTAAGAAGACACAGATATTAAAGACTTGTGTTTTTCCCGCGCTTATTTACGGCTCCCAAACCTGGGCGTTAAAGAAAGCAGTACTACAGAAAATAGCAAGAACTCAAACAGCGATGGAAAGAAGTATACTGAACGTAAGGAGGCTAGATAGAGTTAGGAATACATCCATCAAGGCGATAACAAAATTGGACGATGTACTGAAGACTATCAAGACTCTGAAGTGGAAGTGGGCAGGTCACGTCGCTAGATTGGAGGATGGCAGGTGGACGAAGAGTCTAACTTTGTGGAAGCCCAGCTGGAGGAGAAGGAAAATTGGACGACAGCGATTCAGATGAAAAGACGACATTGTGAAAGTGACTGGGGATAGGTGGGCAGTGTATGCAAAAGATAGAGATAGATGGAGGAACCTGGGAGAGGCCTATGTCCAATAGAGGACCTGGTTTCCACAAATAAAATGATAACATATTTGCATTTTCTTTTTATTTAATCTTGTATACTAATAATGAAGTTTGGACTATTTGAAAAAAAAGCTAGCTAATTCAATAATGTTATTTAATATTTTCAGTTTAGCAAAGATGTTCATTCTTTCTACATATTATTTTGTATTATTGTATAGTGTTGGGAACCAATAAAGGCTTTTATTATTATTATTATTATTATTATTATATTATTATTATTATTATTATTATTATTATTATTATTATTATTATTATTATTATTATTATTACATCAATAAACCTGTATCAACTACCGTCTATAGAAGTCATTGACAAGATAGAGGATCGGCAACGTTGTTATACTATCTTTCTCCACTGCCATTATAACGTGGACTACACTATAGACGACCTGTTAAGAATGTTCTTGAAAATCTTTGCTGAATACTACCTTGAGAATCTAATAGGATTAGAAGACTCTAGTCAAAATGTTTTGAGATCTATAAATTTAATTTTAGAATTTTCGACAATATAGATCAAGTACAACCTTTGCTCCTATTTTATAGTCCACGCTTCAAAATTTTTTTTTAATTTTTTTGTCTGGTTCATCTAATTATCTAATAAATAAATATATCTTATCAAACATAATTTATAGTCGATTCTTTCCAGAAAAGACAGACTAGCAAATTTTCTTAATACTGTGATAGTTCCTTTCAACGTTCAACATGCCTCTTGCAATAATTCATACAATTTCCTGCAATATTTGAGCTTCTCAATGCATGAGTAAAAACTTGAGAGGCATGCAAGTTTCATGCCACTTTTAACTTTCGTGCAATTTGCAACACACACTAATTTCTTTCCTCTAAAATTTTGAACAGAAGTTGTCAAGGTTTATGATTAGTTATTTTAAACATAATTTACATCAGCTATAAGTGCTCACATAACCTCATTTGGATTATTTTTATTAAAATTAGGTAGAGAAACAGTTTTGAGTTTATCCTGTTGATTCTCTCCCAATAATTTGATGTTGTGATTGGGGAATGAAATATTAATGGTCATTTTTGTTTGAGAGGCATGCAACTTTCATGCCACTTTCAACTTTCGTGCAACTTGCAACACACATAAATTAATTTCCTCTAAAACGTTGAACATAGGTTGACATGATCATTTGTGTGCGAGAGGCATGCAACTTTCGTGCCACTTTCAACTTTCGTGCAACTTGCAACACACATCAATTAATTTCCTTCAAAACGTTGAACAAAAGTTGACATGATCATTTTTTGTGCGATATAGCGAGAATTTCTCGGAAATAATATTTTGTGGTATTCGACATATTGATAAGCGCTAATATTTGAAGTGCGATAACCTCTTAACCATTATCTGAAATTTCTGTCCATTCATGAAAATGCACAAACTTAATTGACCGTTAACTATTTTTTATCGTTTTTTAACTGGTTTCAGTCGTTTTTTCCTCGTAAATTGAGATATAGTTGTAACTGTCAGTTTTCTCTATAGCTAAAACCAAGGCCTCCCATCTAACTAAAGCTGACATTTTGGAGTGAAACCCAAACTTTATTACATGAATTTAGTGTATGATAGTGATTATGTTTCTAATTCATGATTTATAGTTTTGATAAGTGGATGATTTATTGTTCCGCTGTGTTGTAGACATAATACGATTTTATATGTTTTTTTATGATGATTTTTTTATAAATTTTTCTTGATGTAGTAATTCAAATTTTTAGGAGTTTATTCTCTCTTGTTTGAAATGGTTTTGATTCTATAGTGAGGTCCACGTTATAATGGCAGTGTTTGATTA
Organism: Nilaparvata lugens; assembly: GCF_014356525.2. NCBI lineage: Eukaryota > Metazoa > Arthropoda > Insecta > Hemiptera > Delphacidae > Nilaparvata > Nilaparvata lugens. The sequence continues at coordinate 11,577,707 of NC_052516.1, forward strand.
ACAATGGTATTGCTATCCTTGTCTATCATTCAACAAAGCAGATATCGCTATCTCTTTCTCGCTTTGCTCTGTTGTCAGATCGTCTTAAACAATGTAGAATCAATAATTAATTGACAAAATATTTAATCTTAATTATTGAAAAATATAATTTCTTGCCGATCCTCTGTCTTGTCAATGCCTTCTATAGACGGTAGCTGATACAGGTTTATTGATGTAATATTAACTGTTCATTCTCGTTTAAAATAATCAATTATAATTTATAAGAAAAAACAGTTAATATTACATCAATAAACCTGTATCAGCTACCGTCTATAGGAGTCATTGACAAGACAGAGGATCGGCAACGTTGTTCTTCTATCTTTCTCCACTGCCATTATAACGTTGACCTCAGTATAGATTTCAAGTTTTGTGAGTGTTTTTGAGTTTCTCAGCAATTTACTGTGATAATTTTTCCTCGTAATTATTTAATTAATTGCACATGCATTTCCATTTATGGCTCAACTTTTTATTACACGTGCAGTTTATTGCTTTTTATTGTGTTTAATCATCCCATAAACCATTTCGAGATGCATTTATTATTTGAAAAAATCTTGGATCAATAAAATATGATAATAAAAGATAGGAGAAATTTTGGGCAATGACATTTTTTTTTCTTTTCTGACTTTATTCTTTTATTGATAATAAACAATAATTACATCATCAAAATAATAGGGAGAGAAAAAAATAAGGAAACCTTGTGCTATTCCTCTCCCAAATTTAGATAAGGTACACATAGTCCGAAATAGGTTGAAACTATTAAATAGGTTAGACTATTGTATTGTTTTCTCTATCTTATCAATAAATAAATTAATAGTCAGGAGAAGAATGTACTGAATTTTTCATATTTTATTGTTATTTAATAAACACGTCATTCTATTCTATCATTTTTTTGGAATATCTCAATAATCATTAAAGATATGAATTTGAAACCGGCTCCATTAAGCTGCGTTTACACCAAAGTTTTTAACAAAATGTAAAAACTCAATCCTCATAGATTCTATTAGATTGAACATAACTCACTAGTAGTTCTGTGAACAGTAGACCTCACGCAGTATTCTCATCCACAAGTACCTGATTGAAATTATAGACCTTATGGAAATACAGCAATAGACTGGCTTCTCCACACATCTGTGTAATCACCTGTCAGCTGATTTATGATGAATAAATTCTATAGTCTTATTTTTACTCTAATATTGGCGTATGAAGGAGGCTCCTTTTTTCCTTTTATATTATCCTTGAAATGCAAAATTTCCAAAAACCTTGTATATACGTCGACGTGCAATTAAAAAAGGAACATACCTGTCAAATTTAATGAAAATCTATTACCGAGTTTCGCCGTAAATGCGCAACATAAAAATATATAAACGTATAAACATTTAAACATTCAAACATTGAGAGAAATGCCAAACCGTCGACTTGAATCTTAGACCACACTTCGCTCGGTCAATCATACACATGATGAACATGTGTTTATCAAGTTCTGTTCAATCCAATAGAATCTATAAGGATTAAGTAAACAACATTTTGTTACTAAGTTTGGTTTAAACGCAGCTTTAAACTCCAAACCAAATTTTACAATAGCTTTGATATTTTGTCTTTTTTTCTTCAGGGTTACTCTTGAATATAAATGAAAATAGAAATCTCATCAAGTTGATAATGGCATCATATAGCCGAAACATGTGACTAGTGTTTTTAATTATACTACTTGTTATTATACTTTTAATAATACTTAATCACAATTAAGTATAATTTTGAAAAGGGTACATTACTGAAGGACTATGGCTGCCTGAAAAGCAGTCGTTGGGTCATGTCAGAGGCCCTGAAATTGGTCAGTTGTGACCTGAAAACTCTGAAGACACCAGACCTGAGCCAGCCAGGTCACTCGATATTCTTATTATTAATTCTTCCATAGTCCTTAAGTAACAATAATAATATCGAGTGACCTGGCTGGCTGAGGTCTGGTGTCAGAGTTTTCAGGTCGCAACTGATCAATTTCAGGGCAGCTGACATGACTTAACCTATGACATATTTCAGAATTAAAAATTGAGTTTGTTGGATATTGTACTCGAAGTATTTCAATCTGTTTTGAAGTATTTTTCATGCAGTTAACAAAAAATGCAAAAATAACCTATCACCATTTTCTCATAATCAGTTATAATCATCCTTTGTTTTAGAGTTGTTTTTCTCACCATTTTTGCTAATTTTGATTGCAGTGTACAAAGACAAAAATACTCAGTCACCGTTCAAAGAGGATCTATCAGCTGAAGGTGATTCCAGCGCTGCCTTACCTGATCATGTATATATGGATGCTATGGCTTTTGGAATGGGATGCTGTTGTTTACAACTCACTTTCCAGGCAGGTATTTCAGTCATTCATTCACTCATTTAGTCATTCATTCAGTCATTTAGTCATTCAGTCGTTTATTTAGTCATTCGTTCATTCAGTCACCAACTCGGGCACTTTTTTGTTTTGTTATCTAGTTTATCTCATAGAGAAATGTTGAGGTGCGTACAGATTTACGCGCCGCGAACATGAGCAATTCACTTTTAATCAGCTGATGTCAAGCTTTTATATATCTGTATCTTACCGTTTCTGTAAAAATACAGATATAATCAGCTGATTAAAAGTGAATTGCTCATGTTCGCGGTGCGTATATCTGTACGCACCTTTGGTGTTGTGCATCAAGTTGAGATGATATTGTATCGTTTTGTTTTGATACTGTATCATGTGTGGTGATACAGATTCTGTATCAATTTATGGTGATACTGTATCATTTATTGTGATAGCATAGAGAAAAGATAGCAAAAGAAGATATTCCATGGTAAAGTTCGTTTATGCTTCAAATTTCAAAGCGATTTTTTGTTAGCTCAAGCCGATTACTGTTTTGTTGGGAGTGTGAGAGTGTAAGAAGGGCACAGTATGAAAGACTACCAGCGTCACATAGCTTCACCAAAAACAACTACTAGGACTATCGGCTTTAGTTAACAGTGGAATTTAGAACACCCTATACCATGGCATATCCATGGTAAAGTTCGTTTATGCTTCAAATTTAAAAGCGATTTTTTGTTAGCTCAAGCCGATTACTGTTTTGTTGGGAGTGTGAGAGTGTAAGAAGGGCACAGTATGAGAGACTACCAGCGTCACATAGCTTCACCAAAAACAACTACTAGGACTATCGGCTTCAGTTAACAGTGGAATTTGGAATATAAACACCCTATACCATGGCATATATATCTCCTATGCTATGCAGCCTCTATGGTATAGGCTAGCTAATATATTGTGAACTGAATGAACAAGGAAATCTCTGTTCTTGTATTTTCTAGTTAGATTCACGTTGTAAAATAAGCACCTGATTAATTTGAATCTCGCCAAAGAGTTCTCTGGAAATTGAAAAAATCAAAGTACCCTTACTTTACAAAAAGGGTGATTTACTTTACAAAAAGGGTGATTTACTTTACAAAAAGGGTGATTTACTTTACAAAAAGGGTGATTTACTTTACAAAAAGGGTAATTTACTTTACAAAAAGGGTGATTTACTTTACAAAAAGGGTGATTTACTTTACAAAAAGGGTGATTTACTTTACAAAAAGGGTGATTTACTTTACAAAAAGGGTGATTTACTTTACAAAAAGGGTGATTTACTTTACAAAAAGGGTGATTTACTTTACAAAAAGGGTGATTTACTTTACAAAAAGGGTGATTTACTTTACAAAAAGGGTGATTTGAAACTTTGATTTTTTATTTCCAGATAGATACGAGTAAGTTAGTCCTCACCAAAAAGTTGGCAGTTTTTCTGTATTTTTGTGGTAGTCTATTGAAATTGTTTATCTTTTTTACAGGCGTGTAATATAAGAGAGGCCAGGATACTCTATGATCAGCTCACACCGTTATGCCCTATCATGGTGAGTTAATCAAGCTCCTTTTCACATTCATTTATAGCTAAAAGTTAGATCGATTTTTCAATAATTCTAATTCAATTTCTGATCAATTTCCCGTCAATTTGAGCGTTCTCTCTGACTATTGATTATCCTTTTCAACCCGGGTTAAACATCGTTTTGTGTTTAGTTCAGAATGAACTATGAATAAATAAATCCAAATGATTAAAATAAACAGCTTTTCTCCTAATTTTTTGTGTTTTTGACCCTAATTTTTGTGTAATTTTCCCTAATAAGTGTTTTTGGCTCTGATTTTTTGTTTAATTTCTCCCTAATTTGTATTTTTGGCCCTAATTTTTGTATAATTTCTCCCTAATTTGTGTTTTTGGCCCTAATTTTTGTGCAATTTCCTCATAATTTCTGTTTTTGGCTCTAATCTTTGTCCAATTTCTCTGTAATTTGTATTTTTGGCCCTAATTTTTGTGTAAATTCTCCCTAATAAGTGTTTTTGGCTCTGTTTTTTTGTTGAATTTCTCCCTAATTTGTATTTTTGGCCCTAATTTTTGTATAATTTCTCCCTAATTTGTGTTTTTGGCCCTAATTTTTGTGTAATTTCTGCCTAATTTGTGTTTTTGGCCCTAATTTTTGTGTAATTTCTCCCTAATAAGTGTTTTTGGCTCTGATTTTTAGTATAATTTCTCCCTAATTTGTATTTTTGGCCCTAATTTTTGTATAATTTCTCCCTAATTTGTGTTTTTGGCCCTAATTTTTGTGTAATTTCCTCATAATTCTGTTTTTGGCTCTAATCTTTGTCCAATTTCTCTGTAATTTGTATTTTTGGCCCTAATTTTTGTGTAAATTCTCCCTAATAAGTGTTTTTGGCTCTGTTTTTTTGTTGAATTTCTCCCTAATTTGTATTTTTGGCCCTAATTTTTGTATAATTTCTCCCTAATTTGTGTTTTTGGCCCTAATTTTTGTGTAATTTCTGCCTAATTTGTGTTTTTGGCCCTAATTTTTGTGTAATTTCTCCCTAATAAGTGTTTTTGGCTCTGATTTTTAGTATAATTTCTCCCTAATTTGTATTTTTGGCCCTAATTTTTGTATAATTTCTCCCTAATTTGTGTTTTTGGCCCTAATTTTTGCATAATTTCTCCCTAATTTGTGTTTTTGGCCCTAATTTTTGTGTAATTTCTCCCTAATAAGTGTTTTTGGCTCTGATTTTTTAATTTCTCCCTAATTTGTATTTTTGGCCCTAATTTTTGTATTATTTCTCCCTAATTTGTGTTTTTGGCCCTAATTTTTGTGTAATTTCCTCATAATTTCTGTTTTTGGGTCTAATCTTTGTCCAATTTCTCTGTAATTTGTATTTTTGGCCCTAATGTTTGTGTAATTTCTCCCTAATAAGTGTTTTTGGCACTGATTTTTAGTATAATTTCTCCCTAATTTGTGTTTTTGGACCTAATTTTTGTATAATTTCTCCCTAATTTGTGTTTTTGGCCCTAATTTTTGTATAATTTCTCCCTAATTTGTGTTTTTGGCCCTAATTTTTGTGTAATTTCTCCCTAATAAGTGTTTTTGGCTCTGATTTTTAGTATAATTTCTCCCTAATTTGTATTTTTGGCCCTAATTTTTGTATAATTTCTCCCTAATTTGTGTTTTTGGCCCTAATTTTTGTGTAATTTCTGCCTAATTTGTGTTTTTGGTCCTAATTTCTGTGTAATTCATCCCTAGTTTTTGTTTTTGACCCTAATTTTTGAGTAAATTCTCTGTAATTTGTGTTTTTGGCCCAAAGTTTTGTGTTATATCTCTGTAATTTGTATTTTTTGCTCTAATTTTTGTGTAATTTCTTGCTGTTTTGTGTTTCAGTTAGCTTTGACAGCAGCCAGCCCGGTGCAGCGAGGGGTGTTAACAGATGTCGATTGTCGGTGGACTGTGATTAGTTGCTCAGTTGATTGTCGCACCCGGGAAGAAAGGGGTCTCCAGCCACTCAAACACAACAAATTCCGCATTCCCAAGTCACGCTACGACAGTATTGACTCTTATCTGTCGCCCCAGGGAGAAAAGTGAGTGAAATATAGCGTATTTTGTTTAGAAATGATGACAATTGAAGATAAAAATCATTAGTTCTTATGGGGGTGTTCACACAGGGGTAACTATTGCTCAAAAATGAATATTGTTGGTTCTTATGGGAGTGTTCACTCATGGGCAACTATTGCTCAAAAAATGAGTAGCATTAGTGCTTATGGGAGGGTTCACACATAGGCAACTATTGCTCAAAAATGAATATCATTGGTTCTTATGAGAGTGTTCTTATGATTCAATCTATCATTGACATTTGTAATGCAATTGATTTTCTCAATTAGCTGCTGCAATAGAAATATTTTGATTTTTGTTCACTATTGCTCAAAAATGAATATCATTGGTTCTTATGAGAGTATTCTTATGATTCAATCTATCATTGACACTTGTAATGCAAATGATGTTCTCTATTAGCTGCTGCAATAAAATATTTTTACTTTTGTTCATACATAGGCAACTATTGCTCAAAAATGAATAGCATTAGTTCTTATGAGAGTATTCACACAGAGGCAACTATTGCTCAAAAATGAATATCATTGGTTCTTATGAGAGTGTTCTTAAGATTCAATCCATAATTGACATTTGTAATGCAATTGATGTTCTCAATTAGCTGCTGCAATAGAAATATTTTGATTTTTGTTCACTATTGCTCAAAAATGAATATCATTGGTTCTTATGAGAGTATTCTTATGATTCAATCTATCATTGACATTTGAGGCGGTGAGAGGAAAAGTGGTGTAAGTCAAAAATTTGAAGTCAATTTTTGATTGACTTGAATTGAATCCTGAAGGGTCATTCTGTGACATGGAAAAGTGAAGTAACTCAAATGTAATGCAGATGATGTTCTCTATTAGCTGCTGCAATAGAAATTTGACTTTTGTTCACACAGAGGCAACTATTGCTCAAAAATGAATAGCATTGGTTCTCATAGGAGTTTTCACACAGAGGCAACTATTGCTCAAAAATGAATAGCATTGTTTCTTATGAGTGGCCACACAGAGCAAACTATTGCTCAAAAATGAATATCATTAGTTTTATGAGTGTTCACACAGAGACAACTATTGCTCAAAAAATGAATAGCATTGGTTCTTAAGAGGATGTTCACACAGAGGTAACGATTGCTCAAAAATTAATCTATTAGTTCTTATCGGAGGGCTCACACATGGTAAACTTCCTCAAAAATGAATAGCATTGTTTCTTAAGAGAATGTTCACATGGAGGAAACTATTGCTCAAAAATGAATACCATTAGTTCTGATGAGAGTGTTCACACAGAGGCAACTATTGCTCAAAAAATGAATAGCATTGGTTCTTAAGAGAATGTTCACACAGAGGTAACTATTGCTCAAAAATTAATCTATTAGTTCTTATAGGAGGGTTCACACATGGTAAACTTCCTCAAAAATGAATAGCATTGTTTCTTAAGAGAATGTTCACACGGAGGAAACTATTGCTCAAAAATGAATACCATTAGTTCTGATGAGAGTGTTCACACAGAGGCAACTATTGTTCAAAAATGAGTAGCATTAGTTCTTATGGTAGGGTTCATAGAGACAACTATTGTTCAAAAAACTAGTAGCTCTAGTTCTCATGGGAGGGTTTTCACAATAGTTGCCTATTGATAAAAAAATGAGTAGCAATAGTTCTGATTGGAGGGTTCACACATTGGCAACTATTGCTCAAAAATCACCAGTATTGGTTGTTACGGGAGCGATCCCACATAGACAACTTAAGCCTAAAAATGAATATAATTGAACGATTTTTGTAGCAAGTTAACCATGATTTTCTTCGTTTTTTGCTCAGGTTTAACGACGTTCCCCTGGTTTATGATCAGGCCGTTTACGATCAGCTGCGATCAGCTGATATCGATCACCTGCTGGCCCAACACGTTGCTCACCTCTTCGTCAGAGACAGTGTGTCTCTCTTCAGCGAGAAGATCAATCAGGATGATGAGAACGACACTGATCATTTCGAGGTTAGTTCTGTTCATTTTCCTAAAACCTGATTTCAAATATATTCGTTATCAATTATTACTAGTAGTTCTGTGAACAGTAGACCTCACGCAGTATTCTCATCCACAAGTACCTGATTGAAACTATAGACCTTATGGAAATACAGCAATAGACTGGCTTCTCCACACATCTGTGTAATCACTTGTCAGCTCATTTATGATGAATAATTCTATAGTCTGATTTTTACTTTCCTTGCCCTATTACCATAGGTAAGGAAAGTATTGCTTTCCGAAAAAAATTAAGGTACCCCAATTTCTACATTTCTCTATACGTTTCAAGGGTCCCCTGAGTCCGAAAAACTGGTTTTTGGGTATTGGTCTGTATGTGTGTGTGTGTGTGTGTGTGTGCATGAGTGTATGTGCGTCTGTCTACACGATATCTCATCTCCCAATTAACGGAATGACTTGAAATTTGGAACTTAAGGTCCTTTTACTATAAGGATCCGACACGAACAATTTCGATCAAATGCGATTCAAGATGGCGGCTAAAATGGCAAAAATGTTGTCAAAAACAGGGGTTTTCGCGATTTTCTCGAAAACGGCTCCAACGATTTTGATCAAATTTATACCTAAAATAGTCATTGATAATCTCTATCAACTGCCATAAGTCCCATATTTGTAAAAATTTCAGGAGCTTCGCCCCATCTATGCAAAGTGTGATTTTAGAATCCCAATTATATCATTCTTCGGATAAAATTTAAACAAAAACTTTTGATTGGAAAGGATTGAGCATGAAAATCTCTACAATTGATGTTTAGTAACATTTTCACCTAAAAATGGAAATAAGCTTTAAATTCGAGAAAATGTGATTATTCAATTGCAAATTATTGTTGATTCTATTAAATCATTCACTATGAAGAGATAGCAGACCTCATGTGTGTCTCCAGCGTTATAGTCCTGTCACCAGCTGGCTGGATCTTGGAATAGTAGACTACTTGAGATGCGCGTGAACACTAGTGTCATGTGATCAATTTTCATAACGGCGAGGAAAGTTGTGTGAGTGCGCCACACCAGATTTTTTGTTTTAGTTGAGATACCCAATTTATATTTCACTTTGTTTGTGGGCATCAAATCCTACTCCTGGAGTCTCTCAAGGAATATTCTTGGCAGCCTCTTAATAATTTCACCCTCAAGATAATAATCAATGCTAGATTGAATTTCTAGAATGTTTATATTAAGATGAATAAAATCATGAAATGAATAATTATTTTCTGCTTTTTTCGTAGAACATCCAATCAACGAACTGGCAAACGATGCGCTTTAAGCCTCCCCCTCCTCACTCTGAGATAGGGTGGCGAGTGGAGTTCAGACCCTGCGAAGCTCAACTCACAGATTTCGAGAACGCCGCCATTGTCTGCTTCGTAGTTCTGCTCACAAGGGTCATACTATCCTATAACATCAATTTCCTCATTCCTATTAGCAAGGTTAGTAAGTATTTTCATACATTAATACATACAAAATAATTAAGGACTGAAAATTTTGTGAAATGAGCAACTAACACAATAATTAATTTATTTCGGACTATGTGTAACCTCATCTAAATTTGGGAGAGGAATAGCACAAGGTTACTTTATTTTTCCTCTCCCTATCATTTTGATAATGTACTTATTGTATCAATCAATAAAGTATAAGTGTAGGGCTGGGCGCACACCATTCAATCAAGACAAGACAAGACATGATCAGATACGTTTAGTCACAATAATAATAATTATTCATTTTTGTCAAAGAACAATTTCAAAATTGCATTAGACAATGTCAGAGTATTAAAAAGAAACATTACATTAATAATTTGGGTGGAAATCCACTAAATACAAATACCATTTAGGTAGCTCATAAGTAAAAAAATAAAATCTTTTACACGTATTAGTATAATATACAGTATTATGTAAGACAAAAATTAATTAAAGGAGTTTTCGCCACACTGGACAAAAAGCAGCTGTTTTCCAGTCCCTACGTAGATCTGAAAGACATTGTTTGCAGACGACTCTCGTCTGACGTCAGAACAGGTTTCTTTCCGGCCTAGGCTATTACTATTTATAGTAGTATCATCTTATTGTCATTTGAAAGAATAAAATAGTTATTTGTGCAACTAGTGCGCAAAGTGACAGTTTGCTGCACCGAAAGAAACGTTTACGAAACGGAATGGTTTCTTGAGTGCAGCAGAGGAACTTTGCGCACGTATTTCACATTAAGTTTTTCCTACAGTTACCATTGAATATGAAAAGTGGGTAATTATGGGTAAAATTGCCTGAAATGCATCAACTGTTTTTCTGTGTGATTTTATTATTGATAAAAACCTTAATTTATTGTCAAATTGAATAAAAATGTTGTCGTTGGTTATAATATATAATGAATAATAATTAGCGCGTTGTGCTTGGTTGCACCTCTGCTCACTATAGCAGCCACAGCAGTCACTGTTACCAACTTCATTTTGATTTTGCTGCACTGTTGCTCCATATAACCTACTAAGTATTTTGCGTTGCCATGTTGCAAATCTGGAGTGCAGAAAAATTTTTCCCGCACTAGAGCGGAAAAGTGATTCTTTGCGTTCTGTAATCAGTGCAGCAATGGCCACTTTTCAACGTAACTGTAGGAAAAAATATAAACTCAACCTCCCACATAATTGAACATCATTTTTTAGGTTATTTAGACAAATCAGAATAAAAAAATAAAAATACTTGGACAATTACCTGATATTCAGATTACCTCAAATTTGCTAGAGCTATCACCTTCCACTTCTGCTTTCGGAAGTGCTTAGTAAACAACTATTCTCATATATATATATATATTGTTTATTTTTGTGTGTGGCGAAAAATAGCGTTCGCACCACGGGCAAAAATGTTTTTCCGGCTCTCAATCTTTTCTAGTCCTCGGCCTACGGCCTCGGACTTGAAAACCGATTTCGAGCCGGAAAAATCTCATTTTCTGCTCTAGGTGCGAAATATACTATTAAAAGGTTGATGACCAAAAAAACCTTCAAGAGCTGGAGAGACCTTAATTGTTTGATTACGGTTAACGCTTCATAGCTTATTAACCGACGTTAAACTGACTGGCGTCAGAAGGAAATTCACGTTGATCCGTTCACTGGCCGAGGAACTGACCACTTTTCAAGGCTTAACGCCATTCTTTTTTTTATGGTATAGGTGAGATAAGAACCATCTAATTTTGGAAAAATATCCTCATTATTTCAACGATTTAGCACCTAATAATCTTATAAGTAGAATTATGCAGACAATTTGTGAAGACCTTTTAATTGACTGTGTTGATTGATGTGTTGTGGTTAGGTTGATGACAACATGGTACGCGCACAGAAACGGGACGCCGTCAACTCGGAACGCTTTTGGTTTCGGAAGGATGTCGGTCAGTTGTCCGAGTCTGACGATGTCTGCACGCTTATGACTGTCAACGAGATCATTAATGGCAAGGTCAGTTCAAACAATAGTTACTGGTTATAGTGAGCCCACTGGGCTATAGAACTCGCTCAAAATGCCGCGGATATCCTGTCAGATGATCTATTGAAAGCAGTGGAAAGTCAAGAGAATTAAAGTGCGAGATAAATTACTTTTAACATGAAGAGGAGAAACCCATTTCTCCCTCCACAGTTTGTAGCGTGGACACAGACGGACATCCTGCGCACAATTGGATTCGCCGTGTCATTTTTCTTCATGTTCTTGTGATGAAAACATCTCCGTGACATACACAAACCAATATACCTGCTGACCAGTACACTACTTGGAACATTGCCAGCAATAGATGGAGGGGAGTGTTGCCGCGTCGCGTTACAAAGCTCTCTCACTCAGACACAAAAGAAGGAGAATGCTGCTAGGTAGTGGGAGTGATTAGTGGAGGATAGAGCATCGGACCTCTCCGTCTTCGAGAAAGAGCTGTGTTAAAAGTAATTTATCTCACACTTTAGTTCAACTATAGTGAGGTCCACGTTATAATGGCAGTGTTTCATTAGTAATGGTATTGCTATCCTTGTCTATCATTCAACAAAGCAGGTAGCGCTATCTCCTTCTCGCTTTTCTCTTGTCAGATCGTCTTTTAACAACGTAGAATTAATAATTAATTATCAAAATAGTTCATCTAAATTATGAAAATTCATTATAAAATTATTGAAAAATATAATTTCTTGCTTAATAAAGTAAAATTGATTATTTTGAACGAGAATGGACAGTTAATATTACATCAATAAACCTGTATCAGCTACCGTCTATAGAAGGCATTGAAAAGACAGAGGATCGGCAACGTTGTTCTGATATCTTTTTCCACTGCCATTATAACGTGGACCTCACTATAGCACTCAGTCATTAATTGCATGCAATTGATGATACAGAGCTTACAGCTGGTTTATGATAATAAAGGAAAATTACTTCAATTTTTTTTCTTATGCACTTTCATTGTTATCCTGTTACATCCTCAAAAGAGTCGAAAGAGTGAGTCAATTTTGTCGGCCAACAAACTCAATCTCTATAATGGTTCAAAGAATATATGTTAAAACATAAAGCACTTAGTTTGAAATAGTTGAACATACAGACATGTATAAATAATCATTCACTGCCTTTTGAAGGGGCATTTTATAATAGCATCATCATCATCATCATCCATGAAGGACTAGGCTTGTAAAGTCTGTTTCATGATTTATTTTATTTATTATTTTACAAAGGCGAAAAGAAGTATTTTAAGCCTAGGTGATGATGATGGGATGAATAATAATACAATGATGGTGGAGTTATGAATGAATAAAAATTATAGGTTATGCTATCCACTTGAATTGTTCCGGTGTCCACCGTTTCCTCGGTTTTCCGATATCTCTTTTTCCATCCAACTGCAACTTCCAAGCGTCTAGTGGAAGACGAATTGGTGGCATACGACGCAGGTTTTAGTATTATCGCTGAAATTAGTCGTATTTTTCATAAAATATAATAAGGGTACTGGTTATTCTCTATAATTACTAGTCATGTCTTACTATTTTTAATTCCCTTGCCCTATTACCATAGGTAAGGAAAGTATTGCTTTCCGAAAAAATAAAGGTACCCCAATTTCTGAATTTCTATATGTTTCAAGGTCCTCTGAGTCTAAAAAAGTGGTTTTTGGGTATTGGTCTGTATGAGTGTATGTGTCTGTGTACACGATATCTCATCTCCCAGTTAACGGAATGACTTGAAATTTGGAACTCAAGGTCCTTACAATATAAGGATCCGACACGAACAATTTCAATCAAATGCAATTTAAGATGGCGGCTAAAATGGCGAAAATGTTGTCAAAAACAGGGGTTTACGCGATTTTCTCGAAAACGGCTCCAACGATTTTGATCAAATTTATACCTTAAATAGTCATCGATAAGCTCTATCAACTGCCACGAATCCCATATTTGTAAAAATTTCAGGAGCTCCGCCCCATCAATGCAGATAGATTCCCAATTATCAGGCTTCAGATACAATTGAAACAAAAAAAAATCAAGTGGAGTATATTGAGCATGAAAATCTCTACAATTAATGTTCAGTAACATTTTCACCTAAAATTCAAAATAAGCTCGAAATTTGAGAGAGTGTTATTATTTTGTGCTAAATTATCACGAAATAATGTATTAAATGCTCAAAAATTCGAATATATTTGCTTCTCATGCCACGGCGAAGATGCATTTTAATTTGTTATAAGTAAACCCTGTTACATAATATATTATTTGAGCCATTTTGTATCAGATCACGGTTCAGTATAAATAGCAGCAAAATCCTTGTTTTAAGAGTCAAGTTTCAAATTGACGAAAGAATTCAATTGCAAACTGTTGGCAACTGTTGATTCTATTAAATCATTCACTAAGAAGAGATAGCAGACTTCGTGTATCTCCAGCGTTATTGTCCTGTCACCAGCTGGCTCAGATCTTTGAATAGTAGACTTGAGATGTGCGTGAACACTAGCGTCAGGTGGTTAATTTTCATAACGGCAAGGAATGCTGTGTGAGTGCGCCACACCAGATTTTATTGTTTCCTGAACTAGATACGTCATGATGTTGTAACTAATTATTCAATTGTTTTTTGAATTGATTGTATCATTGATTTGTTTTGTGTTTGTGATTTTAGGAAGGCGTATTCCCTGGCCTAATTCCTCTGATCAACAACTACCTGGGTGGAATGGATGTAGACGCCGACACGCACTGCACCATACAGCAGTACCTCAAGTTGATCTCGCGACGAGCTTCCGGGGAACTACTTACCACTGCCTCCTGGATCCGCAAGTTCGTCAAGTCACATCCTGCCTACAAGTGAGTTAACAGTTGTTTACGTCACGGACGGGAAGTGGCCGTTTGCAGGGCCGATAATAGGACCTAAAGAGTTAGACTTTCATTCGAACCCTGCAAGAGACAGACATTCACGGTCAAGTAACGAGCACTATTTTTTGTCATAATAATCTAGCAAAGAATAATTGGGAAATAGAAAACACTACCTGCTTGTGCTGAAGTTACTACTTGCATTCCTTAGACCAGTTATAGAATAGACACGCTGGGAAGTCTACCCTCTGAAGCCAACATCTACTGTCAGATCACCATATCAGCTTGAATATTTTCATACATGGAAAACAGCTGAAATAAACGCCTATACCATGGGATATCTACTTATGCTATTGTTACTCTATGATGGAACCTATACTCTGTCCAATTTCGCATGAGCTCTGGAGGATTAGGCCGACCCTCGCTCCCCCACGCGCAGGCACATACGCCTGGCCTACCTGCGCCATTGATATACTATGTGTACTACGTAGTATATACAGGTAGGCAGACCGTCCCTTTACTCACACACACAAAAGGTGACTGCACTTGTTTGTGTGTGAGCAGTAGGAGGGTCGGCCTACTCCTTCAGAGCTCATGAGAAATTGGACAGAGTATAGTAGCTCCTGATTGCCGGTCAGGAATACTTACCCTTACACCAAACTGACAATTGTTTGTTTGTTTGTTTTTAAAGCTTCCCAGAGACTCTAAACAGAGTATAGGAATTGTCAAAAATTTATAATATTTATAATGGGATAGCAGCGCTCATTTTATACAAAGCCATAACGGCCAGCCAGTCTACAGGTGGAAATAAATTGGAAAATGCATCTGTTCAAATGTTAATTAATAAATAGTTATTATTAAACGAAAATCCCAATTAAATACTGTAAATCACCTTGAAGACTTCTGCTACTGCAAATATTGACAACATAATAATAATTCATTAATTAGCATTTGAACAAATGAACTTCCAATTTATTTCCATCTGTAGACTGGCTGGCCGCTATGGCTTTGTATAAAATGAGCGCTGCTATCCAGAGATTGTCAGTTTGGTGTAAGGGTAAGCATTCCTGACCGGCAATTATGAGGTACTGGGTTCGATTCCCGGGCTGACAAATAATTGTTGTATAGTAGCGCTCATTAAATTTCTATCTAGCTGTTTACCTTGTTGTCAATATTTGCAGTAGCAGAAGTCTTCGGGGTGATGTACAGCATTTAATTGAGATTTTCGTTTAATAATAGTAATTATGTATAATTGTCTTGACCGACCTTGGTGAAACCGTACATTAGTGTTTCAACTTGAGTGAAGTATGAAATAAATAAATTGCTCTGGTAATCCTTGTTATTTTCTATCTGTTTCTATCTGCTTGAGGTACGAACAGAACCGTTAGGTCCTTGTTCAGCTTTAGCGATCGACATTCATGTAAAAGTGCCATAAATTAGCCGTATTTTCAAATCTTCAAATCAATAAATTTCATTTGATTCAAATGAAAAATCTTGTGTTAATTTCTTATCCTACTTGAGTTGATTAACAAAATGTGTGTAATGTGATTGGGTTTTGTGGTTAGGTTGATGACAACATGGTACGCGCACAGAAACGGGACGCCGTCAACTCGGAACGCTTTTGGTTTCGGAAGGATGTCGGTCAGCTGTCGGAGTCTGACGATGTCTGCACGCTTATGACTGTCAACGAGATCATTAATGGCAAGGTCAGTTCAAACAATAGTTACTGGTTATAGTGAGCCCACTGGGCTATAGAACTCGCTCAAAATGCCGCGGATATTCTGTCAGATGATCTATTGAAAGCAGTGGAAAGCCAAAAGAGAGAAGTAGTTCAACTATAGTGAGGTCCACGTTATAATGGCAGTGTTTGATTAGCAATGGAATTGCTATCCTTGTCTATCATTCAACAAAGCAGGTAGCGCTATCTCCTTCTCGCTTTGCTCTGTTGCCAGATCGTCTTTTAACAACGTAGAATTGATAATTGATTATCAAAATATTTCATCTAAATTATGAAAATTCATTATGAAATTATTGAAAAATATAATTTCTTGCTTCATAAAGTAAAATTGATTATTTTGAACGAGAATGAACAGTTAATATTACATCGATAAACCTGTATCAGCTACCGTCTATAGAAGGCATTGATAAGATTGAGGTTCGGCAACGTTGTTCTCCTATCTTTCTTCACTGCCATTATAACGTGGACCTCACTATAGCACTCAGTCATTAATTGCATGCAATTGATGATACAGAGCTTACAGCTGGTTTATGATAATAAAGGAAAATTACTTCAATTTTTTTTCTTATGCACTTTCATTGTTATCCTGCTACATCCTCAAAAAAGTCGAAAGAGTGAGTCAATTTTGTCGGCCAACAAACTCAATCTCTATAATGGTTCAAAGAATATATGTTAAAACATATAAGAGCATAGTTTGAAATAGTTGAACATACAGACATGAATAAATAATCATTCACTACCTTTTGAAGGGGCATTATAATCATATAATAGCATCATCATCATCCCTTTTGAAGGGGCATTATAATCATATAATAGCATCATCATCATCCATGAAGGACTAGGCTTGTAAAGCCTGTTTCATGATTTATTTTATTTATTATTTTACGAAGGCGACTTTCTAGAAGTATTTTAAGCCTAGTTGATGATGATGGGATGAATAATAATACAATGAAGGTAGACTTATGAATAAATAAAAATTATAGGTTATGCTATACACTTGAATTGTTCCGGTGTCCACCGCTTCCTCGGTCTTCCGATATCTCTTTTTCCATCCAACTGCAACCTCCAAGCTTCTAGTGGAAGACGAGTTGGTGGCATACGACGCAGGTTTTAGAATTATCGCTGAAATTAGTCGTATTTTTCATAAAATGTAATACGGGTACTGGTGATTCTCTATAATTACTAGTAATGTCTTACTATTTTTACTTTCCCTGCCCTATTACCATAGGTAAGGAAAGTATTGCTTTCCGAAAAAATAAAGGTACCCCAATTTCTGAATTTCTATATGTTTCAAGGTCCTCTGAGTCCAAAAAAGTGGTTTTTGGGAATTGGTCTGTATGAGTGTGTGTGTGTGTGTATGAGTGTATGTGTGTCTGTGTACAAGATATCTCATCTCCCAATAAACGGAATGACTTGAAATTTGGAACTCAAGGTCCTTACAATATAAGGATCCGACACGAACAATTTCAATCAAATGCAATTTAAGATGGCGGCTAAAATGGCGAAAATGTTGTCAAAAACAGGGGTTTACGCGATTCTCTCGAAAACGGCTCCAACAATTTTGATCAAATTTATACCTAAAATAGTCATTGATAAGCTCTATCAACTGCCACAAGTCCCATATCTGTAAAAATTTCAGGAGCTCCGCCCCATCTATGCAAAGTTTGATTTTAGATCCCCAATTATCAGGCTTCAGATACAATTTAAACAAAAAATTCCAATTGGAAAATATTGAGCATGAAAATCTCTACAATTAATGTTCAGTAACATTTTCACCTAAAATTTAAAATAAGATCGAAATTTGAGAGAATGTTATTATTTTGTGCTAAATTATCACGAAATAATGTATTAAATGCTCAAAAATTCGAATATATTTGCTTCTCATGCCACGTCGAAGATGCATTTTAATTTGTTATAAGTAAACCCTGTTACATAATATATTATTGAAGACATTATATATCAGTTCACGGTTCAGTATAAATAGCAGCAAAATCCTTGTTTTAAGAGTCAAGTTTCAAATTGACGAAAGAATTCAATAGCAAACTGTTGGCAACTGTTGATTCTATTAAATCATTCACTAAGAAGAGATAGCAGACTTCGTGTGTCTCCAGCGTTATTGTCCTGTCACCAGCTGGCTCAGATCTTTGAATAGTAGACTTGAGATGTGCGTGAACACTAGCGTCTGGTGGTTGATTTTCATAACGGCAAGGAAAGTTGTGTGAGTGCACCACTCCAGATTTTATTGTTTCCTGAACTAGATACCTCATGATGTTGTAACTAATTATTCAATTGTTGTGTTGGTGCAAGTCAATGATGTATTTTGTAAGTTATATTTCTTATAGGCTAATAGGCTAGTTGTTTTGGGCCATCGGTTGTTGGCTGTGTCGTGGTTGTTTGTTATTGAATAATATACAGTATAGTGGGCATGTTTGCGATGCAGTCGTCGACCGATGGCTCGGAATTTTGGATAATAGAATTGCAGGTTTTTTTAATTTTTTTTCAAGACTTGCAAACTTTTTATGGCTTAGCAATAATATTCTAGGTCAATAATGCAATACGCTACATCTTTGTGAATTGATATTTTTCTTTTATTCCTTTATACTAAAAGCATATATCTATGTATTCTTGTGCACTGTATATGACAATAAAGGATTATTGAATTGTTTTTTGAATTGATTTGTTTTGTGTTTGTGATTTTAGGAAGGCGTATTCCCTGGCCTAATTCCTCTGATCAACAACTACCTGGGTGGAATGGATGTGGACGCCGACACGCACTGCACCATACAGCAGTACCTCAAGTTGATCTCGCGACGAGCTTCCGGGGAACTACTTACCACTGCCTCCTGGATCCGAAAATTCGTCAAGTCACATCCTGCCTACAAGTGAGTTACTGGCCCAATTATTTGAATGAGTAACTATTGTCATAGAGAAAGGATAGAAGATGATATCTCATGGTATAGGTCATTTATGCTCCAAATTTCAATCCGGGTGAGAGTGTGAGAAAGGCACAGTATGAGAGACTATAGTGAGGTCCACGATATAATGGCAGTGGAGAAAGATAGGAGAAAACGTTGCCGATCCTCTGTCTGGTCAATGCCTTCTATAGACGGTGGCTGATACAGGTTTATTGATGTGAAAAATAACGGTTCATCCTCGTTTAAAATAATCAATTATATTTTATTAAGCAAGGAATTATATTTTCCAATGATTTCATAATGAATTTTCATAATTGAGATGAAATATTTTGTTAATCAATTATTTCTACATTGTTAAAAGACGATCTGGCAACAGAGCAAAGCGAGAAAGAGATAGCGCTATCCGCTGTGTTGAATGATAGACAAGGATGGCAATACCATTGCTAATCAAACTCTGCCATTATAACGTGGACCTCACTATAAGTAATAGTGAGGTCCATGTTATAATGGCAGTGGAGAAATATAGGAAAACAGCGCTGCTGATTCTCCGCCTTGCCAGTACCTTCTATGAAGGATAGCTGAACCGGTATATCTGATGTGATTATTAACTGTTCATTTTTGTTTAAAACTACAGAACGCAAAGAATCACTTTTCCGCTCTAGTGCGGGAAAAATTTTTCTGCACTCCAGATTTGCAACATGGCAACGCAAAATACTTAGTAGGTTATATGGAGCAACAGTGCAGCAAAATCAAAATGAAGTTGGTAACAGTGACTGCTGTGGCTGCTATAGTGAGCAGAGGTGCAACGAAGCACAACGCGCTAATTATTACTATTATATATTATATCGAGGACAGCAACAGCACAGTGCCACCACAGCACACACCACACAGCTGCCCCCCGCCATTCAAACACTACTAAGTTATTTGATGGATTTCAGGCAATTTTACCCATAATTACCCACTTTTCATATTCAATGGTAACTGTAGGAAAAACTTAATGTGAAATACGTGCGCAAAGTTCCTCTGCTGCACTCAAGAAACCATTCCGCCCTCGCCTACGGCTCGGGCGTAAACGTTTCTTTCGGTGCAGCAAACTGTCACTTTGCGCACTAGTTGCACAAATAACTATTATACAAGCTCTCTTATCTTTCTCCACTGCCATTATAACGTGGACCTCAATATAGTTGCATTACTAATGAGTTACCAAGCTGTTGCATTTTTAATTCCTTATGATTTTCTAAGTTGTTGTATTTTGAATTAATTTTTTGTTTACGTCATGATTGTTGGTCGAATTGTGACAACGTTGAAGTCTCACCAATGTGATTTCTAATAAGTTTCTATGTTGGTTTTTTAATGCATCTCTTGTTTATGTTCTGATTTTTCGTCACATCTCTTAAATAGCAAGAGGGATTTCAAAATATATGAACTGTTTTTATTGAAGGTGTAAATAAATAAATTGTACTCTTCAATGTTTGATTCCATTACGAATTGCTTGTTAAATAATCACTTTGAACAATTAATTACGACATAGCAGTCAGATATTTATATAAATAATGTGAGTAGAAGCTAATAGCTTATATTTATATAAATACCTGACTGCTATGTCGTAATTAATTGTTCAAAGTGAAATAAATTGTATTCATTCATATGGCTTTTATCAGCAGAGAGATCCTTTTAGATGTTCTGCCTTGCCAATAGAATCAATAAATTCATCTCAGAATAGAACTGTACAATTATTTATTCATTTATCCTTATGGCTTTTATCGGCAGAGAGATCTTTTTGGATGTTCTGCCTTTGCCGTATTACCCAATGTCATTTCCTATCAACACTCAAGTTCAAAGGTTATATATTTGGTTTCTATAAGTTTTAAATGAATTGAAATTGAAATTGTGTTTCAATTCAAGACTCACTGGCGTCCGATATTGTTAGGCTACATTTTCTAATTTCTCTTTTCCAATTTTTGTCAATTTCTGTTACCAGGGAAGATTCTTCTAAGTAGTTTCTGAGTTGTTACATTTTTAATGCATTATGAGTTTCCAATTTGTTGTAAATCCAATGAATCTCTTGAAGGGTCAAGTGTAAGAGAGGACCGGCTGCGCCCTAACTACGCCCTCCTAGGTTTTTCAATAAATGAAATGAAATGAAATGAAATGAAATGAAATGAAAATGAAATGAAATGAAATGAAAATACTCTTTATTAGGCGGAGTTAGGACTAGAAAGTCCTTTCTACCACTCAACCTTACAGGCAAATAATAATACATTACAATAAGAAATAATACAAAAGAACTATAACAATATGAAACTGAGAATAATGCATAAAATTGTAAATAAAAATCAACCATTTTTGTCTGGTGCAAAAGTAAATCAATAAATTACAAAATAACTAAATAATAATAATAAATAAATTCAAGTTAATAATATAGGAAGAACGTTGATACAAAGAAAATTCAGCAAAAATCATTCATACAACATTCACACAGCCCACAAATTGCATCGCAACTAGCCACCATCGCACTACCCCCGCAGACCCGCCAATAACAGCCGCCTGACCTCCACCCCAAAGCGAGCACGTCCTTCAATACTCCTAATCTCATCGGGAAGATTGTTCCAATGTCTGCATGCCGTGATGGTGAACGACTTTTCGAAAGTTGCTGTCCTGTATATAGGAAAAGACAGCAGTGAGTCCCCACGACGAGTTGCTCGCACACTGACCTCAGACAGAAACTTGAAGCTCTCAGACAGATAGGAAGGAGATTTCGTTTTAATTATGGAATGAAGGAGTGTTAGGATGTGCAAGGTACGGAGTTCAGTTAATTTTAAAAGTGATAGCTCATTATATAAAATTGAAACATGGTCAAACTTTAATTTAATATCTAACATATTTTTTTGACTTTGTGTTGACAGGGAGGACTCACTGGTGTCGGAAACGATAAACTACGACCTGTTAGTAGAGGCCCACCGCATTCAGAAGGGAGAGGTCACTTGTCCTGAGCTGCTGGGTCACTGCGCTATATCCAAAACACACGAGACCATTCCTAAGGCCGTATCCAAAAACTATCCCTGTATAGGTGAGCAAATCAAATTAATAATTTCAAAGCAACTCATTTAATTGAGAAAACACAGTTTTATCTTTGTCTATTTCACCTCTATTTATTTATTAATAGGACTGCAGTTTTGTGTTGAAACCAACACATCTTCAGTTAATAAATCCATGGTTATTTGACACAAGCACTTAAGGCTGTTCAGTACACTTCTTTTTAAATTGGTTAATCTTTTGCATTTGACTCTGTAGATCACAGAATATTATTAAAAAAACTAGAAACTTATGGAATTTGTGGAAAAGAGCTCAACTGGATGGAATCATATTTGGTGGGTCGAAGTCAATATGTAAATATAAAGTATTATGATAAAAATAAAGTAAGTGATATTAAATCCAGTTCAAGGTACATGAACTACTCTGTTCCGCAGGGATCTGTTTTGGGGCCATTTTTGTTCCTTTGCTATTTGGGGGGATTACCAAAATATGCGAAAGATGTAATTGAAAGTACTAAATTTTGTATGTACGCTGATGACATTAGTTTAAGCATATTCGACAAAGATTTGGATATAATCAAAGAAAAATGTAATGACACAATATTGCTTTTAAAAACGTTTTAAGTAAAATGAACCTTCTATTAAATAATGATAAAACGAAATTTGTACATTTCGCCTGTAGAAATCCCAAAAGAAAAAGTGCACTGAAGCTAAATAACCTAAATAACATAACATTTTTAGGCGTAGATCTAGATAACAAACTCAATTGGGAAGAGCATGTATCAAGAGTATGTAAAAAAGTAAGTACAGGAATATTTGCACTAAGAAGGCTGGCACCCATTTGTAATTTATTAACTTTGAGATCCGTTTATTATGCCACTGTCCACTCTCATATTTCATATGGCATTGAGATTTATGGTGGGACAAGTGCATTTAACTTGAATAGGATATTAAAACTCCAAAAAGAAGCAGTAAGAAAAATATTTAATTTAAATAGACTACAGTCGTGCAGGACATTTTTTAAAAAGTTAGAATTAATGACGGTGTATGGACTTTATATTTATAAAACAATATTACACGTAAAAAATAATGAAGACAAATTCCCCAGGCAATCCAGTGTGCATGACTATAATACAAGAAATAGGAACAACTTTATTATCAAAGAACATAGTAAAGAGAAGTACAAACAAAGCCCGACCTATATGGGCATCAAATTCATCACTTACCTTCCTACTAAGATTAATCATGAAAAAGATATTACAAGGTTTAAAAACAAACTGAAAAAGTATATCGTGGAATTAGAATTATACAGTTATGAAGAATTTTATAGTGCCAACTCATTATGTATTTAGACTACCTATTGTTGATGTATTTTGTTTTTTACTTGTATTTATTTTATTATTTTGAAAATAATAAAGAAAGACGCATTCATGTACATTTTGATGTATGTTTTGAATAAAGAGATTGACTGATTGATTTTTCAATTTAATTGTTAAAATCATTATAAGAGTGAGAAAAAGTGGCAACTGAAATTTTCAAGTGGTCTAATAAGCGATGATTTTTCCCCCTTTTTCTGTAGTTGAGAAGTTGATATTGTGGTAATTATTCATATTGAATGAAAAAGACTAAGAAATTGTCAAAACCACAGATTTATTGACACTTAGAAAGACCGTTTTCGGTTATTCCACCATTGTCAATCTGATAAACTAAAACTAAATACAAGAGCAGCAGATTATACTAGTAGGCGAGTACTGCTAAAAGGGCATGAACTGCTCAAGGGCATGAACGCCTGCCATTGGCCCAGCTAGACAGTCTCCTCCCACTCAACGGTGTGACAAAATGGCCGCTTAAGCAACAGAATCGCCATAAGAAAAAATTTTGTCACTTTCTGTTGCTGAAGCCGCCATTTTGTCACACCGTTGAGTGGGAGGAGACTGTCTAGCTGGGCCAATGGCAGGCGTTCATGCCCTCATGACCAGTAGCAGTACTCCCCTACTAGTATAAATTCTGCTGCTCTTGTATTTAGTTTTAGTTTATTAGAGATTGACAATGGTGTAATAACCGAAACCGGTCTTTCTAAGTATCAATAAATCTGTGGTTTTTGACAATTTCTTAGTCTTTTTCATTCAATATGAATAATTACCACAATATCAACTTCTCAACTACACAAAAAGGGGGAAAAATCATCGCTGATTAGACCACTTGAAAATTTCAGTTGCCACTTTTTCTCACTCTTATAATGATTTTAACAATTATTTTGAAAAAGATTATCCAATTTAAAAAAAAAGGGTACTGAACAGCCTTAAGTCCACTTAAAGAAATGAGATAATTTCACATCCGGATGTAGAATTTTGAGATCTACACTTTGGTAAAACCACTCTAGTCCTACTTCCATTATCAAGACCATTATATAAAGCTTCGGTTTTATTATTATATTTAGTTTCTCATAACATATTTTTCTTCACTAATATGAAATAGTTTTTTCCTTGTTTCTTTCTCTCAATTTTCAATTTCTTTGTAAAGTGATTATTGTAATTTTTTTGATTAGGGAGCAATTTTTGGGGGTTTTCCATATTATTTTTGTATGCTCCCATATTGTTGTAAATAAATAAATATAACATCTTAAGTCAGGTATTGCAGATGAATTTTGGGAATCTATGCTTGGGTATAAACACTTTACTGTAGTTAGTTTGAAAATGTGAATGTCTTGCTGTTTGGATGGTGTAAAGTATCATTCGGTAAAATGACTTGAGTCCACTTCTATCATCTTTTTTCATTTAATGTGGATGTGACAAAAATAGAACTGTTTTTTTTCAATGGTGGAAAATTTTTACAATATCAGTACTCATTCAGCAACTTATTTATCAAATTAAATGAATAATTGAATCGTGTCCATGTATGTGTTCCAAAAATTGACAATTCAATTGTAGCATAGGGGAAAGATAGCATAAGAAGATATCCCAAGGTATTGGTCGTTTATGTTCCAATTTCAAGTTTGTTAACTGACGCAGATTAAACTGTCGAATAGTGTTTTGTTGGAGTGTAAGAAGGGCACAGTATGAGAGACTACTAGTGTCACATAGCTTCACCAAAAACAACTACTAGGACTATCGGCTTCAGTTAACACTCAAATTTGCAACATAGACACCCTATACACTGTCTATTATTAGTGTGTTGTTGGGAGTGTAAGAAGGGCACTGTATGAGAGACTACCAGTGTCACATAGCTTCACCAAAAACAACTACTAGGACTATCTGCTTCAGTTAACACTCACATTTGCAACATAGACACCCTATACACTGTCTATTATTAGTGTGTTGTTTGGAGTGTAAGAGTGTAAGAAGGGCACACAGTATGAGAGACTACCAGTGTCACATAGCTTCACCAATAACAACTACTAGGACTATCGGCTTCAGTTAACACTCACATTTGCAACATAGACACCCTATACACTGTCTATTATTAGTGTGTTGTTGGGAGTGTAAGAGTGTAAGAAGGGCACAGTATGAGAGACTACCAGCGTCACATAGCTTCACCAAAAACAACTACTAGGACTATCGGCTTCAGTTAACACTCACATTTGCAACATACACACCCTATACACTGTCTATTATTAGTGTGTTGTTGGGAGTGTAAGAGTGTAAGAAGTGCACAGTATGAGAGACTACCAGTGTCACATAGCTTCACCAAAAACAACTACTAGGACTATCGGCTTCAGTTAACACTCACATTTGCAACATAGACACCCTATACACTGTCTATGATTAGTGTGTTGTTGGGAGTGTAAGAGTGTAAGAAGTGCACAGTATGAGAGACTACCAGTGTCACATAGCTTCACCAAAAACAACTACTAGGACTATCGGCTTCAGTTAACACTCACATTTGCAACATACACACCCTATACACTGTCTATTATTAGTGTGTTGTTGGGAGTGTAAGAGTGTAAGAAGGGCACAGTATGAGAGACTACCAGCGTCACATAGCTTCACCAAAAACAACTACTAGGACTATCGGCTTCAGTTAACACTCACATTTGCAACATACACACCCTATACACTGTCTATTATTAGTGTGTTGTTGGGAGTGTAAGAGTGTAAGAAGTGCACAGTATGAGAGACTACCAGTGTCACAAAGCTTCACCAAAAACAACTACTACGACGTGAGTTGCACACAATAAGCTTTGGTTGACGTGTGAGGCTCATTGAACCTTTGGATCCTTGAATCCGTCCCTTCAAAAACATCGGTTTGAGTTAACAGTGATATTTGAAACATAAACGCCCTATATCTTCTTGTTATCTTTTCTCTATGATACTATGCAGTACAATCAACATTTTTGGAACCTATATTTTCAAATTTTTTGTTGCAGATTGACAAGTTTCGGCGAGAAGCTGTTGAATTTTCTACTGGAGGCATTTCTTCACCATCACTGTCAAAAGGCGTGAAGTAAAAGCGTTTCGAGCAAAACTGTTGTTTCAAAAACATAACAAAACGTTGTTCTCGAGAGAATGAACAAAGAGAAAGAGACAAGAATGAACAAAATGGCTGTGGAATGATAGCGGATCGAACAAACGACCCCCATGTTAAATGAGAGATAACGATAGAATATTGAAGATGTTAATTAATGATATTAAATATGTTAATGAATGATATTAATTAAATAATACATGATAATTATGTATCACTGTGATTGTACAATAAAATATAGATCCTATGATCTTGTCGATATGTGTAGTGCGATTCAATTAAAAACTGTCATAATCTGATTTATGGGTAGCATTGATATTATTTACACTGAACGCTGGCAGTTTGAAGTTTATCTAGATTTTATGAAAAATGAAACTTTGGATTTTATTGTTGATTGTAACGAAAAATATTGTTAGTTGTGTCTTATGGAAAAATGAGATATTCTGCCAATTATTGTTGGTTGGTTGTATTGAAAATTATTTATGATCGGTTGAGTTTGATGGAGAAATGAGATAAGAAAAATTATATTATTCTACTGTTGATTGTATCGAAAAATATGATTATTTGTGTCTTAAGAAAAAATGAGATATTTTGCCAATTATTGTTGGTTTGTTGTATTGAAAAATATGGAAATTACTGAAATATTTCAATTATTCAAATGCTAATGAATTAATTATTATTAAACGAAAATCCCAATTAAATGCTGTAATTCACCCCGAAGACTATTTGCAATATTTTGTCAATATTTGCAATATTTGTCAATATTATTGCAGTAGCAGAAGTCTTCGGGGTGAATTACAGCATTTAATTGGTGCCAATTAAATGCTGTAATTCACCCCGAAGACTATTTGCAATATTTTGTCAATATTTGCAATATTTGTCAATATTATTGCAGTAGCAGAAGTCTTCGGGGTGAATTACAGCATTTAATTGGGATTTTCGTTTAATAATAATGATGAAAAATATGATTGGTTGAGTTTTATGAAGAAATGAGATATATGAAAAATGATATTATTTTCTGTCTATTTTACTGTTGATTGTATCGAAAAATATGATTATTTGTGTTTTATGGAAAAATGATATTTTACAGTTGATTTAAAGCTGCGTTTACACCAAAGTTATTAACAAAGATTTAATAATTTAATCCTTGTAGATTCTATTAGATTGAACGGAACTTGACAAACACTTCATCATGCACTAACACTTCAAACACTATGTTCATCATGTGTATTTTAAAGTTATGTTCAATCTAATAGAATCTATAAGGATTAAGTTATTAAAATTTTGTTAATAGCTTTTGTGTAAACGCAGCTTTAGAGAAAAAACCTTAATTATTTTAATCATGAAAAATGAGAATTTTAGTGTAATTTTATCGTTGATTGTATCAAAAAACATGGTAAACTAAGTTGTGTTTTATGAAAAATGAGATTTTCTGTCAATTACTGTCAATTGTATCTAAAAATATGATTATATAGTTGCTTATTATTAGATCATTTTAATATTGTTATTGGTGAAACTAATTGTATTTGATTTGGTGCTGTTGTAGTGGTTTTTAATTTTATATGTTCTTTATTTTTTAAATAAATTATGTTGAGGTGAAAAATTGAGTACCGTATGGTTTTTATTATAAAACAATGATCTCCTATGTAGGAAGTCCTGATATAACGATATCAGCAAACCAATCCTCTATTCTCTCTAATCCTCCATCCTCTATCCTCTAATCCACTATCCTCTAATCCTCTATCGTCTAATCCTCTATCCTCTAATCCTCTATCCTTTAATCCTCTATCCTTTAATATGGTAGTATTCAGCGAATAACTCGCCCTGTATTGTAGCGCTCTTCTTTTACCTCTTCCATTTATTTTTCTTCTGCCCTGGTTGTATTTTAGTTGGTTTTAATTCTGTACCAGGGAGTCAGAACACTTGAAGAGGTAGCAGGTTTTCCAACGCCTTCCAATGCAAGCATAGGCAACCCGCAACACTGATCTAGTTTGTGTACCTCTTGCATGTTTCTGTTGCCCTGGTAGAAATCTGGTCATTTCTAATATGCAAATGAGCGAGCTATTTGAGCGGGAAATTCAAATGTCTCATGATTAGCGGGAAATTCAAATTTCTCATGATTAGCGGGGAAATTCAAATTTCTCATGATTTATACTATTTGAGCGGGAAATTCAAATTTCTCATGATTAGCGGGAAATTCAAATTTCTCATGATTTATATATCTGAGCGGGAAATTCAAATTTCTCATGATTAGCGGGAAATTCAAATTTCTCATGATATTTATACTATTTGAGCAGGAAATTCAAATTTCTCATGATTAGCGGGAAATTCAAATTTCTCTTGATTTATACTATTTGAGCGGGAAATTCAAATTTCTCATGATTAGCGGGAAGTTCAAATTTCTCATGATTTATACTATTTGAGCGGGAAATTCAAATTTCTCATGATTTGAAATTTGATATGGTGCAAATTTCAGCCAAATCTGAGATACTTTTTCTTTAGGTACTGTTTCAAAACACTCGATGGATGATTCTTCCCAATTTCAGCAAAATTCTGCAAATTTCAAATACTTTTACTTTAAGTACTTACTGACTGTTTCAAAACGCAGGATGACACGATTTTTCCTAATTTCATCATCCTGATAAATTTGTTACCTCTCCCATGTTCATACTGCCCTGGTAGTTTCAGTTGGTTTTAATTTCAGTGTTGAATATTGAAACCAACAGAAAATACTACCAGGGCAGTAGAAACATTGAAGAGGTAACAACAAATTCATCAATTTGAAATTATTCAAACCAACCGGATATTCTACCAAGGCAGCAGAAACATGTGATAATTTGAAAATCCAGATCTTGTAAGTGGACACTTAAACCTGATAATGTGAGATTCTGATCTAATTGATAACCTTTCAAAAGAATAAATGAATGGACTAATAGAAAAATACATTATCAGTAAATAAAAAATACAAATTTTATAAGAAAAACTATTTTTATTCCGAGTAACAAGCAGCAATTTATAGTGACAATGTTATTTAAATTAAATATTAATTATGGCAGAGGTACTACTCCATTTCGACTTATAATAGTTAATTTGATTGAAGTAATGTACAAGTTAATAAAATAATAAAAAGTGACTAGTTACATCTACAATGCTTAAACAAACTAAAAACATTGATTCAATTAGAATAAATTAAAATAATATATATAACAATAATCATAGTGAACTGATATAATACAACTAAAAATGGACTAAGTTTTGAAAAAGATTTTCAAGATACATAAAATATCTGTTAATAAAAGAAAGATATCCATACTTATTCTGTTGTTCAATACGATAAGTGGCATAAGAATTCAATAGCTGATCAAAAATTTTCTAACAATTTCTTCACAGTCAATAGACATATAAAGATTTAGGGCCGATTGCACAAAAGCCGGTTAAATTTCAACAGTGACTAATTCAACGAGAACCAATCAGAGATGCCGTCTTTCCAAAAACGTATCCTCTGATTGATTCTTGTGGAATTAATCACGGTTAAAATATAACCGGCCCTAATAGTTTCAATGCTGGATAATCTATTACAAAAAATATGGAAATATATTTACCGTGTTACAATGAAACTAAAATGTATTATCAGAACAGCTATTATTATTACATTTCAATACAGTATTCAATCAATTAGTATGATAAACATCCATGAAATCAACAAATATTATTTCATAAAAATTTAAATAACCTAGTATTCTGTTGTCATTATTTTTAATGTAGTAGATTTAAGTATAAATAGTAATAATGAGAAATAGTGAGACTGAATTAAAATAATATTCATGATTGAATACCTAAGAAACTCATATTTTATTTATCAATTGATAGAGAAATAGAAGTTTTCTCTGTTTATTGTCTTCATGAAGGATGCATTTTGGAAAAACTTGAAAAACCTGCTAAAATATAAAAATACAATACAACAAGGGGAAAGAATGAAGGATAAATAGTGTTGGTAGAATACAAGATGCATTATAAACAACGAGCTTTATAAAATTTTGATAAAAATCTTTAAAAATTCATCATTTTTTATATTTAATCTTGAGTGATTTACAAAAATTTCATAGGCCTGTGTTGAATTGAGGAACTTCCCATGCATACCTAATCCATACCTAATTTTCTCCAAAAATTGTGTATATAACTTTTAAGAAAATGTAGGGTAATATTGAAGGTTACACATTGAATTACACAATACTGTAAGGAGTCGATGAGGTAACGTAATTATCGTAATGGAATTGTTCAAGAAAATAATATAATTTTACTACAAAATTGGGTGAAATTTACATTTGAATACCTAAAAAATTGGGGAAAATAACTAGAAATGTGTATTATGATTGGAATTCTATCAAGAGTTCATCACAAACAATTTCAAAAATAAATAATTATTCAAAAAAATAAATAGAAAAAAAATTTACGCAATTTCATAATACAACATTCTTAACGACACTTATACATTTACAACAAAAAAGGTAAATTTGTTAAATTTTATACACATCTCCACAAAGTCCTCTTTTTGTGACTAAAAATAGATTACATTTACACACACAAACACACATAATTTTTCAGTCGAAATATACATACATACTCAGTGAATTTCTTCAACAATTTTTTACGTATTTTCACAAAAAACATATCAATAAATTTATATAAACACTCACTGTACATTGCTATAATCACGTTAGAAACTCATGTTCTAGACAATTTCTAAACAAGTTTCTATATAGAAAACATTCTAGACAACTTTCATAGAATCCTGGTAATAATAGAGGTATCTGTAAAAATGGGAATAAGATGTTTGAGTATGAAAATAATAGAGTGCCAGTAGCACGTACGTCGGTTAAATTTTAACCGTGATTAATTCCACGAGAAACAATCAGAGAAGCCGTCTTATCAGAAAGGCCTTCTCTGATTGGTTCTCGTGAAATTAATCAAGGTTAAAATTTAACCGGCTGTTGTGCAACCGGGCCAGAGTATATAAAAAACAATTTTCTGTCAGGAAACTCTTGAAATAACGGTTAGCTACCGCATAAAATAACAGTGATACCATAGAGAAACAATAGCGTAAGTAGATATCCCATGGTATAGGGAATTTATGTCGCAACTTTTACTGTTATCTCAAGCCGATTACTGTCGATTATTGTCAATTTTTACTGTTTTGTTGGGGTGATAGTGTATGAACAGCACAATTTGAGAGACTACCAGCGACACAAAGCTGCATAGGAAAGAACTATGTGAACTATCGGCTTGGGATAACAGTAAAACTTGCAACATAAACGCCCTATACCATGAGATATCTATATGCTATCGTTTCTCTATGATGATACCTACAATAAAAAAATGGTATGTAAACGGTGTAAATAACACTAAAAAAAATTTCAATCACATTAACTCCCTCAATTTTGACATTAAATGAATATGGAGAAACCTGGAGAATAAAATATACAATACAATAAGAGTAGAGTTAATAGGATTAATGTCTCCACTCATAGGCTTTCCATACTATAGAGAGGTCCACGTTATAATAGCAGTGTTTGTTTAGCAATGTTATTTCTATCCTTGCCTATCATTCAACAAAGCGGATAGCGCTATCTCTTTCTCGCTTTGCTCTGTTGCCAGATCCTCTTCTAACAATATAGAATTGATCATTAATTAACAAAAAAATTCATCTTAATTATGAAATTATTGAAAAAAATCCATTGCTTAATAAAACATAATTGATTATTTTAAACGAGAATGAACCGTTAATATTACATCAATAAACCTGTATCAGTTACCGTCTTTAGAAGGCATTGACAAGACAGAGGATCGGCAACGTTTTTCTCCTATCTTTCTCCACTACCATTATAACGTGGACCTCACTATAACGAAAGAGTAAAAAACGTGGGACGGTAAAACCTGGAAACCAATGAAATACTAGAATATTAAATACCTCAAACATCTTTTTACCATTCTTACAAACAAGAAGCAGTTACTATAGTTTAATTGTGTTATGATACGAAACACATCACATTTCAAGATGATACAGAATCATACATCTCATTTTATATCTCAGTGTTTCAACTTTTAACCCAATTTCTCAACTGACGTAACTTGAAACGTTAGAAACTGCTTTCCTCTAATCAAAAATACAGTTCTTCCTGAAACATTATGCCGGGTCCATACTAAACAAATGTTCGACCAACATCCTATTATATTTATTTATTTATTTATTTATACGTGGATACAATAACAAATCATATAAATATGATTGGGAAGGAACAACAGGCTTGGCCCAAAACTATTCCATTCCCAAATTTTGATTACATGTCCAAAAAATATTAAGCGAGCAATTTCTGTATTTATATATCTGGTTATTTTTATATCTGGCTATTTTTATATCTGGTTATTTATGTTTAACGAATCTCGAAAACGGCTCTAACGATTTTCACGAAATTTGGAACATACTAGGTTTATGATATAAAGATTCGATTGCTCTAGGGCTCATCCTTGGGAAAACTCGCTGAACGACATTAAAAGGATAATTCATCCATAGCTGAAACAGCTAGTGGATAGTGGATAGTAAAAAAGTGAGTAAGTGAAAAATCAAAATATCGCATCCCCGAAATTCATAAGATGACGTATTATGCCAGCTGTGAAATATAAACACGATCATTATTTTAGAGAATTGTGTTCTGTTTATCAATAAATAAAAATAACGAGCGAAGCTCGGTGCCCCGATTTTGTATGTTAAAACAGTTTGGGCAAATTTTATCACACCTGACGATGGTGTGATCACCGAGACTAGAAGTTACGTTACAATTTGTATTCTTGTTTTGTTATTTTATTAATTTTAAAGGGTACTACAATTCTATTTTATAAATACAAGAAAGTATCCCTGATTTAATACATTAAAAAAAATTTACTATGTTTGCCCGTGGCCAGCATGGAGACGTCACCAAACAAAATATTTGTAAATGGAGAGAACAGGTTTCATGTTTTACAGCAAACACTGAAACTGTTTGGAAATTTTTGTTTGACGAACAACGATCGTCCAAAATTTTTGAAATGTTTGTCCCTGAGCTCCTCAAAAAACATGTTTGCCGAATATTTGTTCAGTGTGGATCCGGCTTTATGTAACACTCACTGTATTTCACCATATAGAGAAACAATAGCATAAGTAGATATCCCATGGTATAGGGCGTTCATGTCGCAACTTTTCTGTTATCTTAAGCTGATAGTCCACGTAGTTCTTTCCTGTGAAGCTTTATGACGCTGGTAGTTCTCATATTGTGCCGTTCATACATTTTTACCTGGTCAAACCAGTAAAAATCGACAGTAATCGGCTTGAGATAACAGTAAAAGTTGCGACATAAACGCCCTATACCATGGGATATCTACTCACGCTATTGTTTCTCTATGATTTCACTCCGTTAAGGGGCGTTTACATTAGTCAAGTTATTCTGTTTACTAAGCTAGGTAATTTCATGGGTACATAAATTCAAGTAAAATTGACAAGATATCAAAATTACCCATTCAAAACGTTGAAAAAACCTTGACTTCAAGTTAACTTGACCAATGTAAACGCAGCTATCAATTGAACCGTTGGTGTTAAACAAAAGCAAAAACCGATTTACTCTAAATAGCGTTACAAAACACAGTTTTTTGAGCATAACGTTACGTAACGCTCACTGCATCCACTCCGTAACGCCGTTACCAAACCAAACCACAACGACAGGCACTAAATACGTGACTAATGCTCGATTCAGCGTTACACCCCTATAGCTAGCACCACCAGCAATCGCGTTACCATTCATTGTAACGTTATAACCACCACCCCCTCCGCCGCCAAGCACACCTCCTCCCAGAGAGGGATGCAACCGGTTGTCTTCATCGTTATTGGATGAGGTCGGTGGTGGGGATGAACCGGTTTCCGAGCCTCTAGTGTTGCCTCCGGTTTCTCTGGAGTTGCTTCCGGTTTCTCTGGAGCTACTTCCGTCTCCAGATCCGGTTTCAACGGTATCGGGTTCGGTGTCGTCGGTGACGTCACGGTCACTGTCGTCCGTCGGTCCCATGCCGGATCCGCTGCCTGAACCGCCGGCACCGAACGATTCTTCTGCACAGACAAAGATAGAAAATTAGTCATACCGGATGATTCTACTGTCAAAACAAAGACAGAAGTATTTATTATTTTACAAATGCGATTTTCTAGAAGTATTTTAAGCCTAGGTGATGATGATGATGGGATGAATGATAATACAGTGAAGGTAGAGTTATGCATGAATAAAAATTATAGGTTATGCTATCCACTTGAATTGATTTGAGTCCACTTTTCAGTCCAGATATAAATGAGAAAGAAAGAACTAGAAGTATGAACTATTTAAGAAATAAATGAACTAGAAATTTTGAATTTCAATAAACATTCAATAAACTCTCAGAATTTGAAAATATTGAGTTATCAAGAAAAAAATGAGACACAGATTTTGTCAATACCACTTTAATTTTGTTTTACAAAAGTACTATGGTTTCGAAGCTACACCTGCCCTATCCTCAGCTAGAATAACAATCAATTTCTTAAAGACTTTCTAATTAATTTCTTAATTATTCTACTATCGGAAGAAAATTGCTTTATTGTCTCTTCAAAATAGATACATAATTTACATACACTATATTATTATCGACAATAAAATTTAATAACAAACTGCAAAGGAGATCCTGAGTGCAGGTGTGAATCAATGTAATTACATGATACAAAATAAAATCACAATAGTAATAAAGAAAAGAAAGAATACAAACAAAAACAAAAATATTGAAAGAAAAAATTGAAAATAGGTTAGAATGGAGATGAATGTGGATAAAAAGTGAAAGGAAATGGATGAAAACAGATTATTCTAGATAATTGCTGGAGAATTTCTTAGGGCCGGTTTCCGAGCTCGGGATTTAGATAAGTCTAGACTTTAAACAGCTGGAGTCAGAAAATTGGTTTTCCAAAACGGGACGTAGTCGCCCGCAGTCATTGTCATAGTCACGTTCGAATTCAATTTCGAAAAACTAGAAAATTGAACACAAAATAAATAAAGAGAAAATAGTGTAAAGTTTCATCTATTTTTAACTATTTAGGAATGTCTAATTTCGTCAAGTAAAAACGTTTCCAATTATAAAAATGAGAAAATAAAAACTACGACTACTGTTATAAAAGCTGCGACTACGCCCCGTTTTGGAAAGCCAATTTTCTGACTCCAGCTGTTCAAAGTCTAGAACTTAGCTAAAGGCCGAGCTCGGACACCGGCCCGAAGAAATTCTATCTAAAGAAAGGATTGAAAACAGGTTAGAACTGAGATGAATGTGGGTGAAAAGTGAGAGAAAATGGATGAAAACAAGAAAACTCATACAATTTTGGTTGTAATAACACTTCAGTGAATAGATACAAAAAATAATATAATTCTGAAAGTAATAGAAAACAAGTTGCTGAAGTTAAAATTTGATTATGACAATTGCAGGAGGCAGATAGTTGTTCAAAATCTATCACAATATGAGTGAACGGTCTGCTATTAGTGAGGCCCACGTTATAATGGCAGTGTTTGATTAGCAATGGTATTGCTATCCTTGTCTATCGTTCAACAAAGCGGATAGCAATATATCTCTCTCACTTTGCTCTGTTGCCAGTTCGTCTTTTAACAATGTAGAACTAATAATTAATTAACGAAATATTTCATTTCAATCATTAAAATTCATTATGAAATTATTAAAAAATATAATATCTTGTTTAATAGAATATAATTGGTTATTCAAACGAGAATGAACAGTTAATATTACATCAATAAACCTGTATAAGCGGTAGCTTATATGACGGTAGTCTATAGAAGGTATTGACAAGACAGAAGATTGGCAACGTTGTTAATATAGTTGACACTATAGTTTTCATTCATTATTCTTTATTAATTCATACAATAAGTAAATCATCAAGATGATAGGGAGAGAAAAATAAGGTAACCTTGTGCTATTCCTCTCCCAAATTCAGATAAGGTTACACATCGTCCGAAGTCTTGTAGTTGTTCACTTCACAAAATTTTCAGTACTTAATGATTCTACTGTTAGAACACATTGAATTTGTCTATTGAATCACCATTTACGATAATGGAATAAAAGACTAACGCTCGCCAAGAAATAGGAATCAGTATTCAAGCTAATCTTCCATCATAATCAGTCCCATTTCTCTCTCTTTTTCACACTCCCTCATACTCTCCTCTCTCTATTTGGTAGAGAGTTAGTGGGGAGGATTTTTTTAATATTCTTTCCGAAGAATGGACATTGATATGTCCAAAGCTCCGCCATTTATAGATGCATAACAATATAATTATCTATAGTTATTATATTACAAATTACTTTTTCATATCATATACAGTTCAATGATTATTTTCTTAGTCTATATTATGTAAATTCATCTATAATTTTGCTGTATTGTAAGCTATTGTATATAAGTGTATAAGCCAGTATATATTGTAATCTACATAAATAAAGTACTCAATCAATCAATCAATCTCTCTCTCTCTCTCTCTCTCTCTCTCTCTCTCTCTCTCTCTCGATTGTATGGTATGAGAGTTATGGTATTTCTCCATAATTGAAAGAAAAAGACGCTGATGTTGCCAATACCACTATATTTGTTCAAAAATTAATTCATATTACAGAATCAGGTCTCATGGTAACACTACCACCTTCACATTAGTTCAGCTGAAGATGTGGTTGGTGTTTCAGGCTGAGACCTGGTTCTGTAATATGTATTAATTTTTGAACAAATTTAGTGGTATTGGCAACATCAACATATTTTTCTTTCAATTATGAGTTTATTGATCCTATTGGCCCAATATTGAACCATTTATTGAATTGAATAATAGCTCACCGATATCAATCCAGTCGACATCGACTCCATGTGCGCGTTCTTCAGTTTGTTGTTGATGGTCTTCAACGCGTAGATCTGTTCGTTGAGCAAAGATGAAGCCTGGATACATCCACCACCACCTCTGGGTTCTTCTGTTGCGGCGTCAGACCATCTCCCGTCACTCTGCTCTCGTATCTGTCACAATAATAACAAATTCGTTATTTCATTCGCATTGACAACAGTACTACATTGATAGGGTTATTACATTAAGGGCGTTTGCACAGTGTAAGTTTAAGCTAAAGCTTAACCAAATCTGGATTTTTTTGTTTAAACTAAAACTCCGTTTGCACAGTATTAAGTTTAAACTCAATACAGAGTTTAACTTTGGGAAAGTTTAAACCTCCAAAGCAGGAGGTTTAAACCAAATAGCTTGGATTAACTTGACATCTGTATAGATTTCATGGGGAAACAGCTGATATAAAAGTCAGCTTGAAAATGTGACCTGTGTGGTCACGAAACCATGGTCGTGTACCAAATTAAAGTGTAGAAAACTGACAACATCTATGTGTTTTTATTTCATGATAATAATTATTTTTCGACGGTTGTTTTTAATGCTCTGTAGACGATAATAATTATTTAGGTTATAGTAAATCATTATTGATAGAATTGACAGGAATGATAGAAGTTTTTAATGCGATTGATAGATGACTGCAAGAAATTTTGGAACTGAGAAAAATTGGCAAAAAACGATCATTTAAATTTCTGGGATGCTAGAGAATTTTTTAACGGTTTTGCTTGAGTAAAGCAAGTGCCAATTTAGTATTTGATTAAATAATAAACCACTTGATAGAAAATAAGACATTTTTTATCAGTGGTCTTTGATTAGAAAACATGTTTTTAATAACACATAACTGAGATATTTTGCTTTCGATAGATTCCTAATAACGAGGAAGATCATAGTAGATTTAGCGTAACCAAATACTTTTTTATCTTACATTCTAAAATATATTTTTTGGTGTCAACTAAATATAAGTTTGTATCTAATAGTAATATAGCATTTTTGAATAATTTATTGATTGCTTTTCACTTTTATTACCATACAGCTTACAGCTCTGTGGATTTGAACAAGGAAATAGTAGCTACATAACCTCATTTACTGATGATTTGTAAACAAATAACAAATTTCCTGAAAAATCAGCCTTATGATATTATAAACGATGACATTCTATTACCAACTTAACGCTAAACTATTTTAACTTAAACTGATTAGTAATGCACTGAGAAAATCGATTCAAGTTAAACTTTCAGATTAACTTAAACTTGATTAACTTAGTCGAGTTTAGCAATCCATACTGTGCAAACGGCCCTAAAATATATTGAATGAGTGTCAGACGGTCTTCTGTCATTCAGTTCTCGATTCATTCATTCATTCTTTATTAATTTATTATTTAAGTACATTATCAAAATGATAGGGAGAGAAAAAAAGGTAACTTGTGCTATTCCTCTCCCAAATTAGATACACATAAAATATCTATAGCATCAAAACAAAGCTGTAATTTATTATTGATTATTCAATTCAAGACACGTTGATAAGCCTACTAAAAACAGATACAATGGAAGATGATTTTTCATTCCCTGTGAACCAATACAAAACAATCTACAGCAAATTGCACTAATGACATAATACATATAAACACAACACCATAATTTGATACAAAACCTCCAACTTTGAATGAATTCTACAAAGCATGGGATATCTTATGCTATCTTTTCTCTATGGTATCACCATAAATGATACAGTATCAACACAATATGATACAGTATCACCACAATATGATACAGTATCAACACAATACGATACAGTATCATCTCAACTTGATACACAACACCATAATTTGATACAAAACTTCCAACTTTGAATGAATTCTACAATCCATGGGATATCTTCTTATGCTATAATTATCTCAATGTTACAACCTACACTATTCTACTAAAATAGTTGATATTTTCATGAAATTTAAAACAATTTCCAGTTTAACTCACCTAGCCTTCTGGCGCCATTCCAGCAGCTATCCTCCTTGCCAGGCCCCGAGGCCACACTGTCTCCATTACACATTTGATACGGAAGTCTCGCCCAGTACTGCTTCGTATCCCGCACTCTCAGCCTGATATCCTTCATCAGTTTATCCAATCCAATGCCATACAAATCGTCACTTTCCTCGTCGCCACTGCCTCCTAGATTGCCATGTTTTCCCCGCCCTTGGAACTGCAGTCTCTCTGTAGACAATTCACCACCGGAGGAAGTAGCTCCACTGTTTTTACTTCCTGGATCTCTACGTAAGCGAGAAATCCTCGAATCTAGATCTACTACTTCTCTTCTAAATCTAAGATTAGTGTCTTGTGCACCCAGTTTCGAGATCAATACAGGTACTGAGGTTTCTGTGTCCCTTTTAAACCTCAAATCACTGTTTAAATCGTGTTTCAAACCTTCGTTTCCTCTTCTAGACCTCGGATTAGTCTCTAAATCACGTTCTAAACCTTCGATTTCTGTTCTAAACCTCAGATTACTGTCCATATCACGTTCCAAACCTTGGTTTTCTCTTCTAAACCTCAGATCACTGTCCAAATCACGTCCCAAACCTTGGTTATCTCTTCTAAACCTCAGATCACTGTCCAAATCATGTTCTAAACCTTGGTTCTCTCTTCTAAACCATGAATAAGATTCCTCACCACTTCTGGAATCATCATACTCCTTTCTAAACCTAGAATCA
This sequence comes from Nilaparvata lugens, assembly GCF_014356525.2. NCBI lineage: Eukaryota > Metazoa > Arthropoda > Insecta > Hemiptera > Delphacidae > Nilaparvata > Nilaparvata lugens. The sequence continues at coordinate 11,617,799 of NC_052516.1, forward strand.
CTTCCCAAATAAGGTTTCAAACCTTGGTCCTCTCTTCTAAACCGTAGTTCACCATCATAATCCCTTCTAAACCTGAACTACTCTTCAAACCTTCAAAATTTCTGGTTCCCCTTGAATCTTCATGCTCCAAACCTCTTCTAACCTTGGATAGTTTTCCGGTTCATGATCTGCTGATCGTCTTCTACGCCCCAGCATGGGTTTTCCACAGCTGCTGAAAACTCTCTGGGAAACCTGGGCGGAGCTTTCCTGAAAATTCATTATGGCCTCCGATATTTTGATGTTGATTGGTTGAACGACCATTTCTATGTTGAAGGGTCCCAAAAGGCGTTCCACTAGTTTGTCCATTACATCTGAAATAGAAATAGCAAAATATAAAAATAACATAATATCTAACACTGAAATTCAATGTTATCTATATATATAAAAGCAAAATGGCACTCACTCACTGACTGATTCACTCACTAAAAATCTACCGGACCAAAAACGTTCAAATTTGGTAGGTATGTTCAGTTGGCCCTTTAGAGGTGCACTAAGAAATCTTTTGGCTATATTTTAACTGTAAGGGTGTTTTTAATGGTTTAAAGTTCGTCTTTTAGCATGTATATTCTTCTTATTCGCTTAATTATATTGAAAAAAGGCCATACCATATGTTAATATAGAACTATAAATAGAATAAATTTTCATATGATTATAGTTAGATGCGTAAGGGTCAAAACATATTGGACCAGTGAAGGTAGAGTGTGTAATGACTAATGACTAAATGACTGTACCTTGGATGCTGACAATCTAATAACATTACTGAATTCAAAATTGTTATCACTTCTCAATTATTCTCAAGGAGTATTCTCGGACCAGGAACGTGAAGTGTGTGACATACACATAATCTTTTGGACTTCATTACATTTAATGAAATTTAAAGGAGGAATAGTTCAAGCTAAGCTTAGTTTTCCTCTTCCAAACCATGATAAGAGGATGATTGAGATGATGATATCTATTATCGTTGATCGATGTAATAATTGTATTGATAAAAAAATTATAATTGATAAATAAATACTCCAGTGTAGGGTCGTCTAAAACGTTGGAAACAGATAGGTTTTTGTAACTGAATTTTGTTGTTCTGATCAAGAGCATTTAAAGTGATTCAATATTATATCCAACTAGCTGGCCCGGCGAACTTCGTACCGCCAAATAATTTAATGCATCTCACGACAAACTTTAGCTGAATACACGCTTGAGGAGGCGCTATGCGACATTTTATTTATATAGACAATTTTCCAAATGAAAAATAAATTATTCACTAAAAATCAATCAATTCTGAACACCGAAGACAGCACAATTATTTTAAACAAGTCTTTAGAGCATGTAAGTCTTTAACCTGAGGCCGTACTGCTGGATGGTTATGGTTACACACACAACAGTCATTTTGTTTTTAGTCGGGGCGTTTAGAATAGAATACATGGGCGGTTATGGAGCAGCACACACTCTTGTCTTGTCTACTATCTACCGACGGCTGTTGGATGACGCAATGATTATAACAGCTGATTTTTATTTCTGTGTGTGGCCAGCTCACGAATCTTCTCCCATAAGGATTACATGTAAACTTTGAAGGACCGTAGGAAAGAGTCCTGAAGTCGGATTATAAATTTGATAGGCCATAAACCTGCTCCTGAACATAACAAACACAACTAAAAAAATCATCAAATTCGGTGCACACATAAACAAGTTATTGAATTTCAAAATTTGAGGCTCGATTTTTATTTATATAGAAGATTACTCCACATGAATTAATAATATTCATGGAAACCAGATTTATTAATCAGGTCTAATGCGACGAACTCTGTCGAACAAAAAATGATTTATATATTGATCGAATTGATAGGCCTACTATTTTACTATTAATCAAATTGATAGGCCTTTATCTTTTTCATTCATTCATACCAAGAATCAAACTCATAAATCTCATTCATTTATTGATACTAAGTACAAAAATAAATTAATAAATAAAAAATACATCAAATGATTGATAGGGAACATCAGGCTTAGTCCAAAACTGTACATCTCCCGATTTCTGATAGAATAAAACAATCCAATTAAGGTTATAATTTAATTTCACAAATAAAATATTCACACTATGAAAAATTGTGAATTTCTCCATACGGTGAAATAAAAGCGTTATTGCCATTATTTGTTATTTCACCTTGATCGGATAAATTAGTTATTTGTGCAACTAGTGCGCAAAGTGACAGTTTGCTGCAGCGAAAGAAACGTTTACGCCCGAGCCGTAGGCTAGGGCGGAATGGTTTCTTGAGTGCAGCAGAGGAACTTTGCGCACGTATTTCACATTAAGTTTTTCCTACAGTTACCATTGAATATGAAAAGTGGGTAATTATGGTAAAATTGCCTGAAATCCATCAATGCTTTTCTGTGTAATTTTATTATTGATAAAACCTTAATTTATTGTCAAATTGAATAAAAATGTTGTCCTTGGTTATAATATATAATGAATAATAATTAGCGCGTTGTGCTTGGTTGCACCTCTGCTCACTATAGCAGCCACAGCAGTCACTGTTACCAACTTCATTTTGATTTTGCTGCACTGTTGCTCCATATAACCTACTAAGTATTTTGCGTTGCCATGTTGCAAATCTGGAGTGCAGAAAAATTTTTCCCGCACTAGAGCGGAAAAGTGATTCTTTGCGTTCTGTAATCAGTGCAGCAATGGCCACTTTTCAACGTAACTGTAGGAAAAATTAATAGTTTATAATAAATATAATTAAAATTGAGACACTGACCGACAAAAGTGTTCCATTCGGCGTCCAGCTCGGAGTGATATGCGAGACACCCCTTCATGACGTTGATGCAATAGTTGGAGCAGGCCTTCAGTTCGGGCAGACCTCTGCATGTCGGGCATTGCGTCATCTTCATCACTGCCTTTGTGCATTCGCCGCTGAAGTTCAACTAAAAAACAAACAAACAAACATAAAACATTTTAATCTCAACAAACACACAATTAAAAATGCAAAACGATATTCATTCAGATAGATAACTACTTAGAATTTCAACCAAAAGTCTATATTTCAATTGTTTTTATGTGATAAATTACAATTTGAAGCAATTTTAGATATTTGTAATGGTGAAGATAATTTTGAAAATGTTTTTTTCGCCACACTGCACAGAAAGCAGCTGTTTTCCAGTCCCTACGTAGATCTGAAAGACATTGTTTGCAGACGACTCTCGTCTGACGTCAGAACAGGTTTCTTTCCGGCCTACGCCAGACGCTACCATGGAACTAAGAAAGGTTATCAAAAAACAGCTGATCAAAAAACTTTTCATTATTTGTGTTCATTATTCAATAATTAAAACATTTATAATAATGTCATCTTATTGTAATTTGAAAGAATAAAAAAGTGTAAACTCAACCTCCCACATAATTGAACATAATCTTTTAGGTTATTTAGACAAATCAGAATAAAATGAAAATACTTGGACAATTTCCTGATATTCAGATTACCTCAGATTTGCTACAGCTATCACCTTCCACTTTCACTTTCGGAAGTGCTTAGTAAACAACTATTCTCATATATATATGTTTATTTTTGTGTGTGGCGAAAAATAGCGTTCGCACCACGGACAAAAATGTTTTTCTGCTCTAGGTGCGAAATATACTATTTTCTGTGAAAATCAAAAATTGAGTTTCAACCTTCTTTAACCCCAAAATTATTCCAGCAATCAGTTTTTTACTTTAATATGTGTAAAGCTAGTTCGCCTCCATGGTGCACATTGGGTAACGCTAAATGGACTAGCAAATGATGGCGGTCAGACAACTTATGTTCTCCTCACCGAAAACTACACAACATCTCAAAGAATTGAAAAATACAGTGTATATGTAGACATTTGAGACTCATGAGCTCTATATGTGTTGTGTATTTGCCATACGCTAATAATAGATTAGAAAAGATAACTAGTCTACCATAGAGAGAAGATAGCATGTGAAGATATAGGGCGTTTATGTCCCAAATTCCACTGCTAACTGAAGCCGATAGTCCTAGTACTGTAGTTGTTTTTGGTGAAGCTATGTGACGCTGGTAGTCTCTCATACTGTGCCCTTCTTACACTCTTACACTCCCAACAACACACTAATAATAGACAGTTATCATCTTGAGTTAACAAAAAATCGGCTTGATATTTGAAACATAATCGATCTATACCGTATCATGGGATCTTCTTATGCTATCTTTTCTCTAAGTCTATTGCACAGGAAACATCAGACTACAGAGTTGAAAAATAATAATATAATAATAAATTAATTTATTCTTCCAATTGATACATTAGGCCTACACATAATCAGAAATTATGAACAGTAGAGTAGATATCACAACAACAATATTGCAATTATAAAAATAAAGATAAAAAATAATACAATTACACTTTTGTACAAAGAAATCACAATAACTCATTCACACATAGAAGAATAAATAATTTTAACAGAAATAATGATTTCAAAAAAAAAAAATAAATCAACAGTCAACTGTTATAATACATGCAAGTATACTCATACAATTATGGATTATGATGTTAATATTGCTACCTGTGTAAACTCTAAGGTTCAACTTTAAGAAATTTATATTGATTTTAAATTGGTAATCAATAATTTGATGTAAAGTGGACTGTATTGAATAGAAAAGAAACAAGTGATATCTCTACAGAAACAAGTACCAATGAATATATAAAAGACAACTCACCGAAAATCTGCAGAGTACCTAATGTAATATTTATATTATTGAGCTTACAACTCCCAGGTAAGGTATTCAGGTGTCCCCGAGGTAGGATGAATCAAGGATGGTGAAAAGGCAAGCTTAATTGTCATCTACTGTTGGTAAATTCGGCTTCCATCATATAACGTTGCACATATATTTCTGACGAGATATTTACAATGTCTTTAAAGACTATAGATCGGTGAACTTTCCAATCGAAAATAATAGTTTAAACTTTCAACTAAAGGGAGTTTGGCAAACACTCTTCCAAACGTAGGTTTATGGTGTACGATAAATTAACGAAAAAATAATAATTTGAAGAACGATTTTCTTCTGGGAATGATCGACGAATATATTATCAATCCACTCGAGGCAAGCTATTACGAAGCGAGACTGAGCTGACAGAAACAGCCTAACCGGCTAGTGAGCGCGACGCACTCAAGTGAAAGAAATACGAACTGAACGAGGAGCGCGCGTCCAATTCAAAAACGAAAAATGAAAACTAGAGCTGGCTCCAACATCCCCCCCCGGCTGAAAAGCTATTTTCAGACAAGGCTAGAGAACAAAGAAACGAAAAAACAATGAATAAACGACGAAAGAAATAAAAATAAAACAAAACGAGAATAAAACAAAAAATGCAAAAGGAAAATTATTGAGTAGGCAACGGATACAACTTTGTAGCCGGCCTTTTGAAGCGACCATTGGCGCACCGCACCATAG
>NC_052516.1:11623372-11665733 GCF_014356525.2 Nilaparvata lugens
GTTGATGGTCTTCAACGCGTAGATCTGTTCGTTGAGCCCAGAGATGAAGGCCTGGAGACATCCACCACCACCTCTGGGTTCTTCTGTTGCGGCGTCAGACCATCTCCCGTCACTCTGCTCTCGTATCTATAGAATCAAAACAAAACAGTAATTGATTATTTCATTCATAAAATTATTGTAGTATTAAGACTGTCTCATGCCACTCGGTACTCGTATTTGTATCATCAACACAAAACAGTAATTGATTACTTCATTCAAGAAATTATTATTTCCTACAGTTACGTTGAAAAGTGGCCATTGCTGCACTGATTACAGAACGCAAAGAATCACTTTTCCGCTCTAGTGCGGGAAAAATTTTTCTGCACTCCAGATTTGCAACATGGCAACGCAAAATACTTAGTAGGTTATATGGAGCAACAGTGCAGCAAAATCAAAATGAAGTTGGTAACAGTGACTGCTGTGGCTGCTATAGTGAGCAGAGGTGCAACCAAGCACAACGCGCTAATTATTACATTATATATTATAACCAAGGACAACGAGGACTTTAGGATTTTAGGATTAAGGTTTTTATCAATAATAAAATTACACAGAAAAACATTTGATGGATTTCAGGCAATTTTACCCATAATTACCCACTTTTCATATTCAATGGTAACTGTAGGAAAAACTTAATGTGAAATACGTGCGCAAAGTTCCTCTGCTGCACTCAAGAAACCATTCCGCCCTCGCCTACGGCTCGGGCGTAAACGTTTCTTTCGGTGCAGCAAACTGACACTTTGCGCACTAGTTGCACAAATAACTATAGCATTATAGTACAAAACTTTCAAGACCGGGATGATCTTGAGCTTTAAAATTCCTCTCAGTTCGTGATAATTACTTATTTACATTCACTCAACACTAATAATTATAATTGTAAGAAAAGAAAGATATTGTCAAATTTCACTATATAATTTATTAAAAACTTTGAAACAGTAGGTACCATTGTTTCACGTTGTACTGATGTACTGCTGTATTGCGTTGGTAAAAAGTAAATTCGTATGGCTTTTGTTGGTAGAGAGTCCCTTACGGGAAGGTCCCATTGCCTCAATATATAATTTAAGCCGTCAATGGGGCCTTACGACTGTCATACTTCAGCCGGGACCAACAGTTAACGTGCCCATCCGATAACACGGGAGTGATCTGGTTAAAAAAACTTTTGGTTGTGAGAGGGTTTGAACCCGGGATCTCTATCCTGCTACGCAAGCACTCTATCCACTAGACCACGGATCACTCCCGACTGCGCTGGTAAACGTGAAACAATGGTACCTACTGTTTCAAAGTTTTTAATAAATTTTATAGTAAAATTTGATAATATCTTTGTTTTGTTATTATGGAGAGATTTCACAACATCACCATCAATTCTACTAATTTTATTTAATATAATGTTTAGAGGACTTTTCCAACTGTTAGGGTGCATACAGACTTGGAATAGATGCATTGCAATGTCACCAACGTTTAGGATTTTCACTGTACTTTTATAGTTCGACAAAATGCCAGATGATACGTTATGTCAACAAGATACGCCAAAGTGAAGAAAATATTAAATCTAGGTACCAAAAATATAACTAGTATCCTATCTATTTCAAAACGTTGAGATGTAATTTAGTAAAAATATCTTGAAAGAAACGAAAATGAATTCAACTCACACTGTTATTTCTCCTTTAATTTTTTCACAAGAACCTGTGTGCCTATATACTTTTGTAAGACAATCAGCTAATATAAAATTTTTGGCAATCGTTATAAATTGAATGAGTTGCAACACGAATGACATCCACTAAACCTGAAGCCTCATACTAGGTCAATTTTCTTGAGGGTTACTAAAAAAATGTGAGTTAATATTTTATAAATTAACAACTAGGACTAGTTAGTTCATATTCATACCAACATGTTCAAGTTGCATTACTATTTTGAAGAATGTGTTGAATAAAAATATAAATGAACTGAAACTAATTTTGTTAGAAAAAGCGGCTCGTCAAATTGTACACGGTTAGGCTAGTAGGCTAATTTAGAAGTCCACAGTTAGGCTCAACTCACACTTGGGCGACTCAGGTGGAGAAGAGACTAGACTCTAGTGGAGAGCATGTGTTTCCAAATGGTGACGTCGCGGAGACTAGAATCGACTGGTCTGATTGTCACCATTTGGAAACACATGCTCTCCACTAGAGTCGAGTCTCTTCTCGACCTGAGTCGTCTAAGTGTGAGTTGAGCCTAACTGCATAATAATTACTTCAAATATCCAATGAAAAAAATTCATTGGATATTTGAAATAATTATTACACAATAATAATATTACATGGGTTGGTTAACTGCAATCTATAATGAATCTTCCATCTTTAAGACTAAAGTTATTGGCTCTAAGCACACCATTCTACGAAAATAGTTTATTTTTCATCGTTTATATTTGAAACAATTTCCAGTTTAGCTCACCTAGCCTTCTGCGCACCATTCCAGCAGCTATCCTCCTTGCCAGGCCCCGAGGCCACACTGTCTCCGTTGCACATTTGATACGGAAGCCTGGCCCAGTACTGCTTCGTATCTCGCACTCTCAGCCTGATATCCTTCATCAGTTTATCCAATCCAATGCCATACAGATCGTCACTTTCCTCGTCGCCACTGCCTCCTAGATTGCCATGTTTTCCCGCCCTTGGAAACTGCAGTCTTTCCGTAGACAATTCTCCACCGGAAGAAGTAGCTCCACTGTTTTTACTTCCTGGATCTCTACGTAAGCGAGAAATCCTCGAATCTAGATCTACTACTTCTCTTCTAAATCTAAGATTAGTGTCTTGTGCACCCAGTTTAGAGATTAATACAGGAACTGAGGTTTCTGTGTCCCGTTTAAACCTCAAATCACTGTTTAAATCGTGTTTCAAACCTTCGTTTCCTCTTCTAAACCTCGGATTAGTCTCTAAATCACGTTCTAAACCATCGTTTTCTGTTCTAAACCTAAGATTAGTCTCCAAATCACGTTCCAAACCTTCGTTTGCTCTTCTAAACCTTAGATTAGAGTCCAAATTACCTTCCAAACCTTGGTTATCTCTTCTAAACCTCAAATCACTGTCCAAATCACGTTCTAAACCTTGGTTCTCTCTTCTAAACCTTGAATAAGATTCCTCACCACTTCTGGAATCATCATACTCCCTTCTAAACCTTGAATCACTTCCCAAATCAGGTTTCAAACCTTGAATCTCTCTTCTAAACCGTAGTTCACCATCATACTCCCTTCTAAACCTTGAACCACCCTTTAAACCTTCAAAATATCTAGTTTCCCTTGAACCTTCATGCTCCAAACCTCTCCTAAACCTTGGAGAGTTTTCCGGTTCATGATCTGCTGACCGTCTCCTACGCCCCAGCATGGGTTTTCCACAGCTGCTGAAAACTCTCTGGGAAACCTGGGCGGAGCTTTCCTGGAAATTCATGATGGCCTCCGATATCTTGATGTTGATTGGTTGAACGACCATTTCTATGTTGAAGGGTCCCAGCAGTCGTTCCACTAGTTTGTCCATTACATCTGAAATAGAAATAAAAGATGTTAATACAATTCACTTCAACTTAATATTATTCTGGAATATTGAATATATGTAGGTATATATTCTTTAATCCTTTATACAGTAAGTACATCATCGAAATGATAGGGAGAGAAAAAAGGTAACCTTGTGCTATTCCTCTCCCAAATTAAGATAACGTAACACATAGTCCGAAATAGGTTTATTTTTTCCACAATGTAGACAACTGGTTTCCCCAAATATATCTCCCTACAGGATTATAGATAGGTTCGGAACCCACCTAAAGCTGTAGGTCCACTCATCACTCATCATCATACATCTCATAACCCACGCACAAGTCTAGAGCTCATGTGGGCATCACCCTGAACAAAAATAAAACATGGTAAAACGATGAAGATAGAGTGCACCAGAGAATGTAGCTTGGAGTGTCAAATTAATGCAAGTATATAAATGTACCAGATTTCTTCTACCTTCTACTCTACCTTCGCTGCTCCAGTATGTTCTGACCCATTCGAATGCATGCATTATTTTCAACACTCTCAGCTATTTTATCTTATCACTATATAGTTAGTTCCACTATAGACTCAGAGGAATCTGCAATAGTGAATAGAGAAGGATAGGAGATCAACGTTGCCGCTCCTCCGTCTTGTCAATGCCTTCTATAGACGGTAGCTGATACAGGTTTATTGATGCAATATTAACGGTTCATTCTCGTTTGAAATGGTCAATTATAATTTTTAAGCAAGTCAATGTTCGACAACGTTGTTCTGCTATCTTTTTCCACTGCCATTATAACGTGGACCTCACTATAATACATTTATTGATAAAAAGTGCATAAAATAATTGATGGGGAACAACAGGCTCAGTCCAAAACTGTTCATCTCCCGACTTCTGATAGAATGACACTATCCAAAATGAGGTCAATTCACTATTCTACAAATAAAATATTTACACTATGAACAGATATGAACAGCGGACAAAATGAATATTTCATACATTTCTTGGGAAAATGTTCAATTTTATCGGAATTCAGATTTAGTATATGGGGAGTGCGAGAGCTAAACGAGCGACAGGTAAATGATATATTGAACGGGCAGAGCAGGGAGAAATTGATAAAATTCATTAGAATAGCCTGGAGGTACCGATCTCAGGTGTGGAATTCAACACTTGATAATGCAATCTTTCTCCTGACTTTATTTCATCAATTAATTACACTTTTTTGTGATATTAGTCAACTCCTGGCAGACGGCCTGAATTGTTGTGGTTGATGCCAATAAAGATTTTTGAATTATTATTATTACTATGAACAGATATATTGTGGAATTTCTCCATATTACGGTGAAATGGAAGCGATATTGTCATTATTTTTTATTTCACTTTGATCAGATATTAAATAATAAATAGTTTATGATAAATATTATTCAAATTGAGACACTGACCGACAAAAGTGTTCCATTCGGCGTCCAGCTCGGAGTGATAGGCTAGACATCCCTTCATGACGTTTATGCAATAGTTGGAGCAGGCCTTCAGCTCGGGCAGACCTCTGCATGTCGGGCATTGCGTCATCTTCATCACTGCCTTCGTGCATTCGCCACTGAAGTTCAACTGAAACAAACAAACAAACAAACAAACAAACATAAAACATAAAACATTTTAATTTCAACAAACAAACCATTAAAAATGCAAAACGATATTCATTCAGAAATATAACTACTTAGAATTTTTTACATAAACTCTATATTTGGATTGTTTTTATGTGATAAATTACAATTTGAAGCAATTTTAGATATTTGTAATGGTAAAGATAATTTTGAAAATGTTTTTTTCCTCCACCTACTGGCTAAAGTACTTACTTTACTCCCTGAAACCTAATACTAAAGTGTCACTTTTTCGCTCTCAGGAGTAAAAAACAGAAAAACTCCCTAGGGAGTAAAAGTGACTCCATTTAAATAACATGGGGAGCATCTCTATTTTGAAACTTACATTGTAATAGGTTAGAAGGTCTAAGCTCAGATGAGAAAGCATAATAGAGGTGTCTGTCATTGAGTCAACTGAATTCAATACCACAACCAGAAATTTGATCAACTCATGAAATATATGTTTGTATGATAATTATTATATTCTTGATATTAGTAGACGATAAAAATTTATACAATTTTTAAAATATTTTATTCTATTCAAAATACCAGCCACAAATATTTTTGATCTGCAATTCAAATCTGAACCTGGAGTCAGCCATTTTTGGTAGCTGCCCAGCTGATATAATTGTTACAACTTTTGCCGATAGATAGCGCAATCGGCAGTGCCAATCAGATGACCGGTTTTTAGGTTTTAGATTAGGTTATGTTGTTAGGAATCATTGTCACCAATACGTAAGTTATTAGAATGATTTTATTTGCAGTTTCTATAAAAAAATGTAGATGAAGGAAAAATGTTGTGTACATCACGAGTGAAAAATACTTTTTCTCCCTCAGGAAAATTGCTGCCCTCGGCTTCGCCTCGGGCTTCAAACTTTTTCCCACAGAGAGAAAAAGTCGAACTTTTCACTCTAGATATACAAATAACTGTTTCGCCACACTGCACAGAAAGCAGCTGTTTTCCAGTCCCTACGTAGATCTGAACGACATTATTTGCAGACGACTCTCGTCTGACGTCAGAACAGGTTTCTTTCCGGCCTAGGCCAGACGCTACCATGGAACTAAGAAAGGTGATCAAAAAACAGCTGATTAAAAAACTTTTCATTATTTGTGTTCATTATTCAATAATTAAAACATTTATAATAATGTCATCTTATTGTAATTTGAAAGAATAAAAAAAGTGTAAGCTCAACCTCCCACATAATTGAACATCATCTTTTAGGTTATCTAGACAAATCAGAATAAAAAATAAAAATACTTGGACAATTTCCTGATATTCAGATTACCTCAGATTTGCTACAGCTATCACCTTCCACTTCTGCTTTAGGAAGTGCTTAGTAAGCAATTATTATTATTTTATATATATTGTTTATTTTTGTGTGTGGCGAAAAATAGCGTTCGCACCACGGGCAAAAATGTTTTTCCGGCTCTCAATCTTTTCTTGAAAACCGATTTCGAGCCGGAAAAATCTTATTTTCTGCTCTAGGTGCGAAATATACTATTTTCTGTGAAAATCAAAAATTGAGTTTCAACCTTCTTTAACCTCAAAATTGTTCCAGCATTCAGTCTTTTACTTAAAATGTATAACGCTAGTTCGCCTCCGTGGTGCACATTGGTCTCTGCTTTCACTGTCACTATAGTGAGGCCCACGTTATAATGGCAGTGGAGAAAGATAGGAGAACAACGTAGCCGATCCTCTGTCCTGTCAATGCCTTCTACAGACGGTAGCTGATACAGGTTTATTGATGTAATATCAACAGTTCATTTCTCGTTCAAAATATTCAATTATATTTTATTAAGCAAGAAATTATATGTTTCAATAATTAAGATGAAATATTTTGTGAATTAATTATGAATTCTACATTGTTGAAAGACGATCTGGCAACAGAGCAAGGCGAGAAAGAGATAGCACTATCCTCTTTGTTGAATGATAGACAAGGATAGCAATACAGCTGTGATAAGTTCTGGATCTAGATAGTGTGTTTGTCTTTTCGGTCGCAAAAATTTATAGTTTTTTTAAAGTTTGGCTTTTCTAATCAATTGTGATTGATTTCATTTAATTTTGAATTATTTTTTTAAATTTAAAAATGATTTTTGTGTGTTTTTGATTGTAAATTGAGTGTGTAATTGAATAATGTTAAGTGACACTCATAACCTAGCTACATTTGGACTGTTGTATAAATTAGAATTGGAACCGTTTTGGGCTTATAAGCCTGTGCTACTTAAGTTGTGTAATTCTGATGATTAAATAAAATAAAATAAAAATAAAATACCATTGCTAATCAAACACTGCCATTATAACGTGGACCTCACTAAAGTATGTGGGAATCTAGCTTGAATGGTTGAAATCAACGGTCGTCCCTCGTGCGTCTCACGATTTGAAAATTTTAAATATGATAATTCAAATAGCAACTATTCAAAATAAGTGTGTAATAAAAGTGTGACAGTGTGTCAGGACCCAGCAACTATTTAGTTGCTTGTACTCACATTGACCATATTGCCAGCAACTATTTAGTTGCTTGTACTCACATTGACCATATTGCCAGCAACTATTTAGTTGCTTGTACTCACATTGACCATATTGCCAGCAACTATTTAGTTGCTTGTACTCACATTGACCATATTGCCAGCAACTATTTAGTTGCTTGTACTCACATTGACCATATTGCCAGCAACTATTTAGTTGCTTGTACTCACATTGACCATATTGCCAGCAACTATTTAGTTGCTTGTACTCACATTGACCATATTGCCAGCAACTTCTCCAGCAACAGCCAGGGCCTGCGCGAATGTGCGTGTCGCCACGAAAGATCGCTTCAGTTGTAGAGACAACTTCTGAGGCACATCCCCGAACGGCTTCAGTTCTTTCATGTGGTCGCTCACACAAAGCAGGTATCTGCAATCAGGAAAATACATAAATTAAATAAAAATATTATAAATTAATATTGAAATTGTGAATAATTAGAATACCGTGAAACAATTAAGCGAGGGGGAGAAACGTTATTGTGAGTCAGTCATGTGTGACATTTATGAATCGTGAAAATAAGTGTTTGATATTATTTCGTTCCATTTGTTCAATTAATTGGCAATATTTACAGTGTGAAATAACTACAATAATTACAGTGATAATTGACCGAGCGAAGTGAGGTCTAAGATTCAAGTCGACGGTTTGGCATTTCTCTTAATGTTTAAATGTATGAATGTTTGAATGTTAATATGTTGCACATTTACGGAGAAGCGCGGTAATAGATTTTCATGAAATTTGACAGGTATGTTCCTTTTTTAATTGCGCGTCGACGTATATACAAGATTTTTGGAAATTTTGCATTTCAATGATAATATAAAAGGACTAGCCGTCAGGCTCGCTTCGCTCGCCATATCCGTCTAGCCAGGGGGCTCCGCCCCCTGGACCCCCGACTGGATCGTCCAAGAATGAGATCAGCAGGCTCGCTTCGCTCGCCTGCATTTTTCATTTGAGCATTTTTATCATATGTTAGAGCAATCCAGTCGGGGGTCCAGACTAAACGTCTGGCTAAACGGATATGGCGAGCGAAGCGAGCCTGACGGCTAGTAATATAATATTCCCAGGATTGAAGTAGCAGTGCCCAATCAATTTTTCCGCGATAAATGCATTTAGATCTTCAACTTGGTGCCAACCTAATATAGTCAACTCAACTTAATGCCAACCTGACAAAATTATTAATTTAGTTGCCAGTTAACAACTGTTTCGAAGAGGTACTCTATCTAGATTATAGTTCTATAGTAAAATATGATATGGAAATTTCAATTATAATTAAGAGATTGGGAGAAGAAGAATATACATGCTAAAAGACGAACTTTAAACCCTTAAAAACAACCCTTAGAGTTAAAATATTGCCAAAAGATTTCTTAGTGCGCCTCTAAAGGGCCAACTGAACATACCTACCAAATTTGAACGTTTTTGGTCCGGTAGATTTTTAGTTATGCGAGTGAGTGAGTGAGTGAGTGAGTGAGTGAGTCAGTCAGTCAGTGAGTGAGTGCCATTTCGCTTTTATATATATATAGAAAAAGGAGCCTCCTACATACGCCAATATTAGAGTAAAAATCAGACTATAGAATAATTATTCATAATAAATCAGCTGACAAGTGATTACACAGATGTGTGGAGAAGCCAGTCTATTGCTGTATTTCCATAAGGTCTATATTTTCAATCAGGTACTTGTGGATGAGAATACTGCGTGAGGTCTACTGTTCAAAGAACTACTAGTACATAATTAATAATTATGTTTCTTATTTTACTTTCCTTGCCCTATTACCATAGGTAAGGAAAGTATTGCTTTCCGAAAAAAATTAAGGTACCCCAATTTCTAAATTTCTATACGTTTCAAGGTCCCCTGAGTCCAAAAAACTGGTTTTTGGGTATTGGTCTGTATGTGTGTGTGTGTGTGTGTGTGTGTGTTTGTGTGTATGAGTGTATGTGCGTCTGTGTACACGATATCTCATCTCCCAATTGACAGAATGACTTGAAATTTGGAACTTAAGGTCCTTCCACTATAAGGATCCGACACGAACAATTTCGATCAAATGCAATTCAAGATGGCGGCTAAAATGGCGAAAATGTTGTCAAAAACAGGGTTTTTCGTGATTTTCTCGGAAACGGCTCCAACGATTTTGATCAAATTCATACTTAAAATAGTCATCGATAAGCTTCATCAACTGCCACAAGTCCCATATCTGTAAAAATTTCAGGAGCTCCGCCCCATCAATGCAGATAGATTCCCAATTATCAGGCTTCAGATCAAAAAATTCCAAGTGGAGTAGATTGAGTATGAAAATCTCTACAATTAATGTTCAGTAACATTTTCACCTAAATTTGAAAATAAGCTTTAAATTCGAGAAAATGTGATTATTCAATTGCAAAATTATTGTTGATTCTATTAAATCATTCACTATGAAGAGATAGCAGACCTCACGTGTGTCTCCAGCGTTATTGCCCTGTCACCAGCTGGCTCAAATCTTTGAATAGTAGACTTGAGATGCGCGGATACACTAGCGTCAGGTGATCAATTTTCATAACGGCAAGGAAAGTTGTGTGAGTGCGCCACACCAGATTTTTTCATTTTGATACCATAATTCAGAGGTCACTAATACAGGTTAGAAACAAACCTATAATGTAAATAAAAAATCATGCTTTTCAATGATATTGCTAATTGAAATTGAAAGCCCACTTAAGAGAATGTTCACATATTTCAAAGGTCAATAGTGCTCAACAGAGGAGAAATTATATTGGAAAGCAGGTCTAATCATTGTATATTTGATGATTTAATTAATACATAGGCTTCTGTAACTAACTTGTCGACTCTCATGTTGGAATAATAATAATATCTTGTGACCTGGCTGGCTGAAGTCTGGTGTCAGAGTTTTCAGGTCGCAACTGATCAATTTCAGGGCCTCTGACATGACTTAACGACTGCTTTCTATGCAGCCGGGACCGACTGTATAATAAGAATATTAAGCTATAATAAGGAATGACAATCTCATGTTTTTCAATAATTTTTCTTAAGAAGAACAATCTTATGTAATTTAATTATTTTTCTTAAGAATATTGAGACAATAGGATAATAAATTAGTATTGGAATGAAAATCAAATTACAGTGTCCAATCTAATACGGAATAGATAGTCTAACTACTAAATGTAATTCTAGATAGAAATTAGAATTATTGTTAATTATGATAATAGTAAAAGGAAAGAGGAGAGGAAAAGAGAAATAAAAATCGTCATAATACTAGAAGAAAGGGAGTAGAAGAGGAGAGAAGAGAGTATAGATGGTCAGTGAAGGGAGAAGTAGAAGAGAAATAAAAGTTTGTATTAGAAGAAGAGCAATGAGAAGACTTGGGGAGAAGAGAAGAAGAAGAAGAAGAAGAAGAAGAAGAAGAAGAAGAAGAAGAAGTAGTAGAAGAAGAAGAAGAAGAAGAAGAAGAAGAAGAAGAAGAAGAAGAGAAGAAGAAGAAGAAGAAGAAGAAGAAGAAGAAGAAGAAGAAGAAGAAGAAGAAGAAGAAGAAGAAGAAGAAGAAGAAGAAGAAGAAGAAGAAGAAGCGAGGAGGAGAAAAGGAAGAAGAAGAAGAAGAAGAAGAAGAAGAAGAAGAAGATGTAGGAAGAAGAAGAAGTAGTAAGAGGTAAAAACATGGAAGGAAAACTGTCAATTATTGCTATGCTGAGTTACTTTTCAAGCGGTCAGCCTAGATTGAATGGCCAGCATGAATGTTATACTCATAATAATGCTGACAGATTTAAGTGAATATACATAGATGAGTACTGATTGGTCCTTAATAACTCTCTCATGATGCACAGTAATAGACAGTAACATCAACTACCGTTTATTACTGTATTATTATGGTATGGTACTCCTACCACATAGCTATGTTTCTCAGTGTACAACAACTGTAATATCATAGCTGTCATTATTGTTTTATAGGCTTTTTGAAGGCATTAACCTTTCTTCTTCTTCTTCTTCTTCTTCTTCTTCTTCTTCTTCTTCTTCTTCTTCTTCTTCCTTTTCTCCTCCTCGCTTCTTCTTCTTCTTCTTCTTCTTCTTCTTCTTCTTCTTCCTTTTCTCCTCCTCCTCGCTTCTTATTTTTCTTCTCCTCGCTTCTTCTTCTTCTTCTTCTTCTCCTCTCTTCTTCTTCTTCGTTTTTTCTCGCTTCTCCTTCTCCTCCTCCTCCTCTTTCTTCTCCTTCTTCACCCTTATTACATAATTTATTAAGTTCTGTGATCTACCAATCACAATAAAGGAGAGAATATTGGTTTATACACGTAGGGGATAGGAAATTAACAAATGACGCATCATCACGTCTCAACTACTCAACTGATTAACTTGAAATTTTGCATATAGATTCCTAATTTACCGAGGATGGTTATAGGCCTAGTTTAAATTCTTCAAGGGTCCAGTAGGTCAAGTTTTCAGTTTATCAAGTTTTTAATTAGACCTTTACGGAGCACGGATTACCTGCTTGTTTTTTAATAAACTCGTGATATTTTAGGTTCTAGACTTTCCAGTTTTGCATTACAAATTATATTATTCAGTTACAAAAGATAATAAAAATTTAACCTGCAAGTATTAAATAATTTTACGAATAAGATTTGAAAAAATTAAATAAAAATATTGTAAATTGAAATATTGAATTGAGATTGAAAAATGAATATGGAACATGAACGACCCCACACTGTATTAACTCAGGGGTTGTTTAGAACAATATTTTTCCACTATTTTCAGTTATATATTGTAATATCGGGGCACCGAGCTTCGCTCGTTATTTATTTATTGATAAACAGAACACAATTCTTCAAAATGATTGGGGAAGGACTAATAGACACAGCCCAAAACTGTTTCTTCCCTGAATTTTGATTAATACACTATAAAAATTCAAATAAGTAGGTTATGTTCCATACACTTGAATTCAGGTCAAATTTTCAGTCCAAACATTTAAAAACAGAAAAGTTCTAATTTAGATTGTTTACAAACCAAATTGAATAAAAATAATAACACTCACTAATCACTTAAAACTGTAAAATAATGATTAACTTTGAATATTGTGATATACTCTAATTTAGAATGATATACCATGCCATGTCAACAAATCAGATTATTTTGATCAAGTCTATTAAAATATTTTTCTCGTGAGATACGGTAAGCTGATTGATTACACAGCTGATCTCCCACACAGGCACTGTGTTATCTATAGACGACGAAATTATCATCTGTTTTTCCAAGGATGAATAATTGTTATCCATTCAATTTCCTTCAGCGAGTTTTCCCAGGGATGAGACCTGGTGCAAACGAATTTTTATATCATAAACCTACTATGTTCCAAATTTAGTTAAAATCGTTAGAGCCGTTTTCGAGATCCGTTGGACATAAATAACCAGATTTTAAATTATATACAAATATACAGAAATTTCTCGCTCAATAACACCATAGAGAAACAATAACGTAAATAGATATACCATGGTACAGGGCGTTTATGCCACAACTTTTACTGTTATCTCAAGTCGATTACTGTCAATTTTTACTGTTTTGACCGGGTAAGAGTGTATGAACGGCACAATATGAGAGACTACCAGCGTCATAAAGCTTCACAGGAAAGAACTACGTGGACTATCGGCTTGAGATAACAGTAAAAGTTACGACATAAACGTCCTATACCATGGGATATCTACTTATGCTATTGATTCTCTATGATATTTTTAAAAGGATATTATAATGTATTTTTTGGAAGAATAAATTTCAAATTTACCTGTCATCAAACCGGTACTGTTGGTTCAACACAGTGAACATTTTCTGATAGAGGACGTTTGAAAAAATTCTCCATGGCTTCCAGTAGATCAACTCTGCCCTTGGCGTAATATTTCTCCAGCTCCTCAAAGAGATCGGTGAATACGTAGGAGTGCTCTTCGTAGATGATGCCATACGTCCGTTTGAACATCTCGTGAAACTCACGCTTCGATTTCGTTAGCAGTTCTTTGAAGAAGTCTGAAACAACAAGAAATAAAACGAAATATTAGTAATGAATTGAAAGGAATGTGAATTAAATGAAATGAAATTTTAGTACCGTAATGAATTGATAGAAATATGAACCAAATTTAATAATTCATTCATTCATTTATTCGTGGACAGAATTACAAATCATAAAATCTGGTGTGGCGCACTCACACAACTTTCCTTGCCGTTATGAAAATTGATCACCTGACGCTAGTGTTCCCGCGCATCTCAAGTCTACTATTCAGTGATTTGAGCCAGCTGGTGACAGGGTAATAACGCTGGAGACAACACAGGAGGTCTGCTATCTCTTCATAGTGAATGAAGGGATGAGTTAATGTTGGAGAACCAACAATAATTTGCAATTGAATAATCACATTTTCTCGAATTTAAAGCTTATTTTCAATTTTGGGTGATTTTTTTTGTTTCAATTGTATCTGAAGCCTGATAATTGAGAATCTAAAATCAAACTTTGCATAGTTGGGGCGGAGCTCCTGAAATTTTTACAGATATGGGACTTGTGGCAGTTGATAGAGCTTATCGATGACTATTTTGGGTATGAATTTGATCAAAATCGTTGGAGCCGTTTTCGAGAAAATCTCGAAAACCCCTGTTTTTGACAACATTTTCGCCATTTTAGCCGCCATCTTGAATTGCATTTGATCGAAATTGTTCGTATCGGATCTTTATAGTGAAAGGACCTTAAGTTCCAAATTTCAAGTCATTCCGTTAATTGGTTAATTGGGAGATGAGATATCGTGTACACAGACGCACATACACCATACACACACACACAACCCACACACACACACACCACACAACACACACACACACACACACACACACACACACCCACAACACACACACACACCACACAACACACACACACACACCAGACCACCCCCAAAACCAGTTTTTTGGACTCAGGGACCTTCAAACGTATAGAAATTTAGAAATTGGGGTACCTTAATTTTTTTCGGAAAGCAATACTTTCCTTACCTATGGTAATAGGGCAAGGAAAGTAATAAATATGATTAGGAAGGAACAACAGGCTTGGCCCAAATCTATTCCATTCCCAAATTTTGATAAATTGATAAAATGTCTAATTGATAAATTAAATAAATAAAATTGATGAATTGGATAATATGATAGCAATACTCAAGATTTATCTAAATATTTATAATCATATTAATGAATCTGTAACTATGAAACTAATGAGCATTTTGTGAAGTGAACAACTACAAGACTTGACCTATTTCGGACTATGTGTAAACTTATCTAAATTTGGGAGAGGAATAGCACAAGGTTACCTTATTTTTTCCCTCCCTATCATTTTGATGATAGACTTATTGTATGAATCAATCAATAAAGTTAGTCTATATACAATTACTGTGAACATTGGTGTTCTCCATACGGACGTTTAAATACAACTTAAAATATTTGAAAAACATTTCAAACTACATAAAAGAATGAATAATGAATAAAATGAATGAAACTATAGTGAGGTCCACGTTATAATGGCAATTGAGAAAGATATCAGAAAAACGTTGCCGTTTCTCTGCCTTGCCAACATTCTATAGAGGAAAGCTGATACCTGGATATCAGATGTATCATTAAATGTTCATTCTCGTTTCAAATAATCAATTATATTATATTAACTTATTCTTCTAGAAATTACAGTATATTTTTTTAATGATTGAATAATAAATTTTCAAAATTGAGATTAAATATTATGTTATTTATGTTTCTCTACATTGTTAAAAAACGATCTAGCATCGTCGTGGAGCTTGTAACGGATAGTGCTATCTGCTTTGTCGAATGATAGACAAGGATAGCTACACCAACGTTAATCAAATACTACCATTATAACGTGGACCTCACTATAGAAAAGGATAGCGCTATCTGCTTTGTCGAATGATAGACAAGGATAGCAACACCAACGTTAATCAAATACCGCCATTATAACGTGGACCTCACTATAATATTATAGTTCACATCCAGCTGTATCTATTATAAATAACATCAATTCTACCCATATAATAATTGCTTCTACTGTTAAATGAATTTCACTATGAAATAAAAACACAAATATATTATTGTCAAATTCTACCGTTTTATTTTTTCAGAATTTGACAATATATGTGAGTTTTTATACCATTATGGAACGGGTCTACAACATTTGACTCGGTCAAATTCCACCATATTAGAGAACAGATTTCTTCACATAGTTTGGATTCAAACTACATTGGAACAGCTAGTTTATATGTCTATTAAACTAAAAAGGCAATTGGATAAATAAGTTATTGATTTGATGACTTCTGGCATTGAATTACGACTGCATATTGGAACTGATTCTTTATTCTTTATTGATTCATTCAATAAGTACATCATGAAAATGATAGGGAGAGAAAAAAATAAGGTAACCTTGTGCTATTCCTCTCCCAAATTTAGATAAGGTTACACATAGTCCGAAATAGGTTAAGTCTTGTAGTTGTTCACTTCACAAGATTTGAAGTTACAACTTATAGAAGAGGGCGCACTTTAAAATTGTATTTATATATTTGTTAATACAATTACAAATCATATGAATATGATCAGGATAGAACAACATACATAGAATTATCTATATATTTATATAAAAGCGAAATGGCACTTACTCACTGACTGACTGACTGACTCACTCACTCACTCACTCACTCGCATAACTAAAAATCTACCGGACCAAAAACGTTCAAATTTGGTAGGTATGTTCAGTTGGCCCTTTACAGGCGCACTAAGAAATCTTTTGGCAATATTTCAACTCTAAGGGTTGTTTTTAAGGGTTTAAAGTTCGTCTTTTAGCATGTATATTCTTCTTCTCCCAATCTCTTAAATATAATTAAAATTTCCATATCATAGGTTACTATAGAACTATAATCTAGATAGAGTACCTCTTCGAAACAGTTGTTAACTGGCAACTAAATTAATAATTTTGTCAGGTTGGCATTAAGTTGAGTTGACTTTGTTAGGTTGGCACCAAGTTGAAGATTTAAATGCATTTATCGCGGAAAAATTGATTGGGCACTGCTACTCAATCCTGGGAATATTATATTACTAGCCATCAGGCTCGCTTCGCTCGCCATATCCGTCTAGCCAGGGGGCTCCGCCCTCTCATGCTCAAATGAAAAATGCAGGCGAGCGAAGCGAGCCTGCTGATCTCAATCTTTGACGCTCCAGTCGGGGGTCCAGGGGGCGAAGCCCCCTTGCTAGACGGATATGGCGAGCGAAGCGAGCCTGACGGCTAGTATTAATATAAGAATTATAGAATGATAACAAAATCTATGAGAATTATGAAATTTCCAGTATACTTGAACTCTAACTTTGAATTATGGAATTCAAGTGCACTCTTGAAGTGACTGTACCACCTGTAGTTAATCAGTAGTAGATCAGACACAAAGATGCAAAGTACATTCACCTCCAGCACCTAAATTCAGTTCAGGGCGTGTGTTAGGGTCCCTGATACAAGATTAGAAGGGAAGCCATTTTGAATATTGTCTCCATTTGTCAATTCTATGCAAATATTGAGGAGAAGCAACAGACCAACTGACTACCGACAATAACCACACCCTGTTACATATTCTGTTCCTGGTTCCGATCCTCTGATCCATCATACAGAAAAGTCTCTAATCTCTGGTTCTATGATCCATGTTCTGAATCAGGAACATTATAGCATAGACAAAAATAGCGTAAGTAGATATCCCATGGTATAGGGCGTTTATGTCGCAACTTTTACTGTTATCTCAAGCCGACTACTGTTGATTATTGTCGAATTTTACTGTTATGTTGGGGTGAGAATGTATGAACGGCACAATATGAGAGACTACCAGTGTCACACAGCTTCACGGGAAAGAATTACATGAACTATCGGCTTGAGATAACAGTAAAAGTTGCGACATAAACGCCCTATACCATGGGATATCTACTTACGCTATTGTTTCTCTATGATTACAGTGTACTTGTTAAGGAATTTGTGATGTAGTTTGTAAAGCCATAAGCCAAGTACTAGTAGTTCTGTGAACAGTAGACCTCGCGCTCAGTAAGTTACATTGACCTGTTGTTATGTTTTCTCAAAAATTAATGAATAATTTATCAATTTAAAATGTCTAGAAAAAATCCTAAATGAAAATAGAGCTTTCTGTCCTATCGTACCGTGACGTGTCGTCCCGGAATGTGAGTGTGAGCGCTGTTATCAGGTCTGCAACTGTCTACAACGTTGATGGAAAGATACATTTTCAAGATGTTCGATGTTTTTGAACGGGTAGTAATGACCGAGCGAAGTTAGGACTAAGATTCAAGTCGAATTATTCATCATTTATCACCTGACAAGTGATTACACAGATGTGTGGAGAAGCCAGTCTATTGCTGTATTTCCATAAGGTCTATAGTTTCAATCAGGTACTTCTGGATGAGAATACTGCGTGAGGTCTACTGTTCACAGAACTACTAGTAGTCTACTGTCTACTAACGTTGATGGAAAGATACATTTTCAAGATGTTCGATGTTTTTGAACGGGTAGTATTATAGTCCACTAGACAGCTGATTTATGATGAATAATTCTATAGTCTGATTTTTACGGTAATATTGGCGTATGAAGGAGGCTCCTTTTTCCTTTTATATTATCCTTTAAATGCAAAATTTCCAAAAACCTTGTATATACGTCGACGCGCAATTTAAAAAGGTCAAATTTCATGTCAAGGTCAAACCTGTCAAATCTCATGAAAATCTATTACCGCGTTTCGCCGTAAATGCGCAACATAAAAACATATAAACATTTAATCCTTTTATATTATCCTTTAAATGAAAAATTTCCAAAAACCTTTTATATACGTCGACGCGCAATTTAAAAAGGAACATACCTGTCAAATTTCATGAAAATCTATTACCGCGTTTCGCCGTAAATGCGCAACATATAAACATTAAAAACATTAAGAGAGATGCCAAACCGTCGACTTGAATCTTTGACCTCACTTCGCTCGGTCAATAACGTTGTGTAGTGACTTTTGGCCACTCTGTAAATGCTATAACCAGAATTGCTCAAATTCAATGAATCAGACTATAAAATACAACAGAAATATTCAATTTTATGAAGAATCTGTCTCATTTTGAGAACTGCATCAATCAAGCAATGAGATATCTGTAAGACAAGAAAGTGATCTGTATCACTGAGGCCCGGTTGCACAAAATCCTGTTAATTTTAATAATGATTAAATGCTACGAGAGCCAATTAGTGAAGGTTTTTCTGAGAATAAGGCTTTTCTTATTGGTTCCCGTGGCGTTTAATTGGGATTAAAAGGTTACATACTTTTGTGCAACCGGTTGTGAGTGATGTGATCACAAAAAAATTCTGAATCAAGTAATTGATCAAGCAATAAAGTATTATCCTTCAAGAAAGACAGGAATTATTGTCTCCAATAGTCTGACACACAGTTCAATACAAAAAGGGTCTGTCGAATATGGTTTATGACAGTTATGTTTTATTATTGTAAAGACTTATGTTTTATTATGTTAATAGGCAGCTTGTCATATTTTAGTACCGATCAAAAATGATAGCTATCACAGATAAGGAAGGCAATGCAAGGGTTCCATCATACATTATTTACAGGGCGGAAGTGGAGAATCGTCTCACTATTTCCTCTCTTACTCACTCATTCTCTCTCTTTCTCTCTCTCTCGAACTCTACTCTAGTCATGTAACAATAATTTTCTCTTTTCTCATTCACTTATCACTATATCTCTCTCTAACCCTCAACCCCTCATCAATTCTTTCTCTATCTATCCCTTTTATATATGTCTCACACTTGCTGTCTCTCTTTCTTGCTCACTCACTCTATCTCTCTATCACTCTCTCGAACTCTACTCTAGCCTCATCACAGTCATTTTCTCTTATCTCTCTTCACCCCTTTACCCCTTAACAAATCTTCTCTCTCTACTATCAACTCTCCCTCTCATATCTCTCTCAGTCTATCACTCACAATCTCTCACACACTCATTCTCACTCTAACTCTCTCACATTCTCTCTTCCTCACTCCTCACCCCTTAACAACTCTTCTCTCTCTACTATCTACTCTCCCTCTCATATCTTTCTCAGTCTATAACTCACACTCTCTCACATACTCGTTCCACTCTCTCTCTCTCTCACATTCTCTCTTCCTCTCTCCTCATCCTTGAGAACTCTTCTCTCTCTACTATCTACTCTCCCTCTCATATCCTCTCAATCTATCACTCACACTCTCTCATACACTCATTCTCTCTCTCGCTCTCTCACATTCTCTCTTCCTCTCTCCTCACCCCTCAACAACTCTTCTCTCTCTACTATCTACTCTCCCTCTCATATCTTTCTCAGTCTATAACTCACACTCTCTCACATACTCGTTCTCACTCTCTCTCTCTCACATTCTCTCTTCCTCTCTCCTCACCCCTTGACAACTCTTCTCTCTCTACTATCAACTCTCCCTCTCATATCTCTCTCAGTCTATCACTCACACTCTCTCACACACTCATTCTCTCTAACTCTCTCACATTCTCTCTTCCTCACTCCTCACCCCTTAACAACTCTTCCGTCTCTACTATCTACTCTCCCTCTCATATCTCTCTCAGTCTCACACACTCTCTCACTCTCTCTCATATCACAAATTCTCTCTCCCTCTCTCTCGCACTCCCATAATTGGACTGTCAGTTGTAAATGCACCGGTGTTCACTGTTCAACCATTTTATTTATAGGCAGCTGTTGAAGACAATATCCGTTCCTAGATTATCGTCACTACTGTATCTAGCTCATTCTATATCTAGATATATCTTTTCATTCATGGCTTAAACACTGTATACTATACCACAGACAAAATGAGTAATATATACTACTAGTAGTTCTATGAACAGTAGACCTCACGCAGTATTCTCATGCACAAGTACCTGATTGAAACTATAGACACTACCTACGTAAACAAAGCCTTAGTGCATGACAGGTGGTTGATGGTAACGTCAGCACAGGTAGGGCTCCTACACCAATAAAAACACTAGCTGACATAGATCAGCTGAAATCAACAAATTTTTATTGGTGTAGGATCCCTACCTGTGGTGAAGTCACCAGAATGCACTATGGCTTTGTTTACGGAGGTGATGCTATAGACCTTATCAGCAATAGACTGGCTTCTCCACACATCTGTGTAATCACTTGTCAGCTGATTTATTATGAATAATTCTATAGTCTGATTTTTACTCTAATATTGGCGTATGAAGGAGGCTCCTTTTTCCTTTTATATTATCCTTGAAATGCAAAATTTCCAAAAACCTTGTATATACGTCGACGCGCAATTAAAAGAGGAACATACCTGTCAAATTTCATGAAAATCTATCACCGCGTTTCGCTGTAAATGCGCAACATATAAACATTTAAACATTAAGAGAAATGCCAAACCGTCGACTTGAATCTTAGAC
This sequence comes from Nilaparvata lugens, assembly GCF_014356525.2. Classification (NCBI taxonomy): domain Eukaryota; kingdom Metazoa; phylum Arthropoda; class Insecta; order Hemiptera; family Delphacidae; genus Nilaparvata; species Nilaparvata lugens. The sequence continues at coordinate 11,644,540 of NC_052516.1, forward strand.
CTCACTTCGTTCTGTCAAAAATGAGTATTAACAAAATGAGTAGTATATACTTCCTCAATGACTATACTAAGCTACACAGCTAAGAAAATACCTATTCGTATATTATGATCTAGAATAGGAATATGTAATGTACCCTAAATATAAATCTGTATGAAATTAACAACCAAGGGAATACCTCCATATTCACAGTGTTAAATTGACTATAATGAGGTCCACGTTATAATGGCAGTATTTGATTAACAATGTGTTGCTATCCTTGTCAATCATGCGACAAAGCAAATAGCGCTATCATTTTCTAGCTCCGCACCGTTGCAGAATAGTTTTTCAACAATGTAGAAATAAAATTGTATTCACAAAAATGAACAAGTGACAAGGAAGAAAGAGAATCGGCAACTCTGTTCTCCTATCTTTCTCCACTCCCATCATGACGTGGACCCCATACATCGGTATGAAACATATTTATATTATTATAGCCTAGTCACAGCACAATCATGATATAAATAGACATATGTAGAGGGGAGTTGGTAAGATGAATTTAGGGATGTTCCACTTGGAAGCATAGATGTATATCTGTTTATATTACCCTATAACCAAGTAAGTACTGTATGTTTATAACTGTATACATCCAGTAGCCTAACGGACATAAGTTGTGACTAATGTAAAGGGTTGTGGAAGGGATATCTATTACTGTTATACCACGTGATAAACGAGTTTATGATATGTGTTTATGAAAGAATATATGTAGTCAAGTTATGTGAGTGTGAAATTGTGAATAGTTAGAATACCGTGAAACAGTTAAGCGAGGGGGAGAAACGTTATTGTGAGTCAGTCATGTCTGACATTTAATGAATCGTGAAAATAAGTGTTTGATATTATTTCCTACCATTTGTTCAATTAATTGGCAATATTTACAGTGTGAAATAACTACAATAATTACAGTGATAATTGACCGAGCGAAGTGAGGTCTAAGATTCAAGTCGACGGTTTGACATTTCTCTTAATGTTTGAATGTTTATATGTTGCGCATTTACGGCGAAACGCGGTAATATATTTTCATGAAATTTGACAGGTATGTTCCTTTTTTAATTGCGCGTCGACGTATATACAAGGTTTTTGGAAATTTTGCATTTCAAGGATAATATAAAAGGAAAAAGGAGCCTCCTTCATACGCCAATATTAGAGTAAAAATCAGACTATAGAATTATTCATCATAAATCAGCTGACAAGTGATTACACAGATAGGCTGGAGAAGTCAGTCTATTGCTGTATTTCCATAAGGTCTATAGTTTCAATCAGGTACCTGTGGATGAGAATACTGCGTGAGGTCTACTGTTTGCAGAACTGCCAGTACGTCATTTGATCGTGGCATTAGAGCATTATTAAAATCTGACAGGCTTTTGTCCAACCGGGTATGAATCTGTGATATTAGGTCATTTAACGAGGAATTTAATGAACGTACGTGCAACTATTAAAAAACTGGAAACCACATACTTTGTTACACGTCATTCTATTTTTAAGAAGAATACCACCTTAGAGAAAATATAGCATAAGAAGATATCCCATGGTATAGGTCGTTTATGTTACAAATTCAAGCCGATTTTTTGTTAACTTGAGCCGATTACGGTTGACTACTGTTTTGTTGGGAGTGTGAGAGTGTAAGAACGGCACAGTATGAGAGACTACCAGCGTCACACAGCTTCACCAAAAAGTTCTACTAGGACTATCGGCTTCAGTTAACAGTGAAATTTGTGACATAAACGCTCTATACCATGGGACAAGTTATACCATAGAACAGGGCTCTTCAACCTACGCGGCCCGCGGGCCACATCCGGCCCGCTGATGGATTTTGTCCGGCCCGCCAAGAGTTATTGCAACAGATTTTTACTTTGGTTGCCCTATTACCATAGGTAAGGAAAGTATTGCTTTCCGAAAAAAATTAAGGTACCCCAATTTCTGAATTTCTATACGTTTTCGAGGTCCCCTGAGTCCAAAAAAGTGGTTTTTGGGTATTGGTCTGTATGTGTGTGTGTGTGTGTATGAGTGTATGTGCGTCTGTGTACACGATATCTCATCTCCCAATTAACGGAATGACTTGAAATTTGGAACTTAAGGTCCTTCCCCTATAAGGATCCGACACGAACAATTTCGACCAAATCCAATTCAAGATGGTGGCTAAAATTGCGAAAATGTTCTCAAAAACAGGGTTTTTCGCGATTGTCTCGAAAATGGCTCCAACGATTTTAATCAAATTCATACCTAAAAATAGTCATCAATAAGCTCTATCAACTGCCACAAGTCCCATATCTGTAAAAATTTCAGGAGCTTCGCCACATCAATGCAGATAGATTCCCAATTATCAGGCTTCAGATACAATTGAAACGAAAAAAATCAAGTGGAGTAGATTGAGCATGAAAATCTCTACAATTAATGTTAAGTAACATTTTCACCTAAAATTGAAAATAAGCTTTAAATTCGAGAAAATGTGATTATTCAATTGCAAATTATTGTTGATTCTATTAAATCATTCACTATGAAGAGATATCAGACCTCATGTGTGTCTCCAGCGTTATTGCCCTGTCACCAGCTGGCTCAAATCTTTGAATAGTAGACTTGAGATGCGCGGGAACACTAGCGTCAGGTGATGAATTTTCATAACGGCAAGGAAAGTTGTGTGAGTGCGCCACACCAGATTTTTAAAAATATATATTTACACAAAGAAGGTAACCCTACTTCCATTTTACAGTTCTATCACAGAAAAAGACTTTAAAAACATAAAAAACCATGCTGAAGCTATGTTTTCTCTTTTTGGATCTCCCTACGAGTGTGAGCAGACATTTCCAAAAATGACGTTTGTTAAATCCAAATACATATCTTCCTTATCAGATGAACATTTGAAATAAAATTTTAATGATTGGAACCACAAAGTTTGATCTTAAATGGGCGGACATTTTGAGTGGAAAACAAATATCCAATATTCTCACTAAAAATAGGTATTCTCTTTTAGCTTGGTAACTTTTTGTAAATTCCTGTATTGTCAAGTTGTCTTATTACTATTGAAAAAAAGTTATATTTTGTTTAACTTGCTAAACTCATGCATTCTCAAGTTTTCTTATGACCTTTTTACACTCAATAAATTTGACTTCGAATTGAAATGAAATGAAATTGGTTTGTTCCTTCCTGTGTTTTAATTAAACCTACTTAAAACTCTTCATATTATTTTAATGGAAATATAATAATTTTACACTCTGAATGAAAAAGACTAAGAAATTGTCAAAAAGCCACTGATTTATTGATAATTAGAAAGACCAGTTTCAAAGATTGATAACAAAGATTGACAATGGTGTAATAACCGAAACCGGTCTTTCTAATTATCAATAAATCAGTGGTTTTTGACAATTTCTTAGTCTTTTTCATTCAATATGAATAATTACCACAATATTAACTTCTCAACTACACAAAAAAAAATTTTACACCCCCCAAATCCCAAATCCCCCGTCGTTTGTGGCCCACAAGTCAAATTCCACGTACATCATTTTTATTGGCCCTCTAAGCCTCCCTAGAATCAACAATGTGGCCCTTGGATGGAAAAGGTTTCCCCTGCCATAGATAATCATGACAAATCAATAGAGATTAGTTTAAGAGTGTCTGCTCTCTTTTTTATATAAAGCGTGATATCTTTATTATCACTCATCTCTTCAATGTCTATCTCATACCTCTTCATTATCTTCCATCTCTCTCAAAGCTTGCTGTCCTTACTATCTCCCATCTCTTTTTATGATCTCTTTAACCAGTGTGTGGTCACCGGACACATCAATTTCATGCTGCCGTTAAACGTAACCGATTCACCGAGACGTGTCTACTGCAGACAGCACGTGTTGAGTGATACTGAACAGATATTGTGTTGAAAAAAGGATTGAGCACTTTGTTTAGAAGTTTTGAGATGTTTTCGGGTGTTTTTTGGGTAATCTATCACCTTCAACATAAAATTCTTCTAAACTCCTCGTTTTTTAAGGGATATTAGACTATAGTGAGGTCCACGTTATAATGGCAGTGTTTGTTCAGCAATGGTATTGCTATCCTTGTCTATCATTCAACAATGCGGATAGCGCTATCTCTTTCCCGCTCTGCTCTGTAGCCAGATCGTCTTTTAACAATGTAGAATTAATCATGAATTTACAAAAGATTCCATCTTAATTATGAAATTATTGAAAAATATAATTTCTTGCTTGATAAAGTATTTAAACGAGAATGAACAGTTGATATTACATCAATAAACCTGTATCAGCTACCGTCTAAAGAAGGCATTGACAAAACAGAGGATCGGCTTAATAAAATATGATTGATTATTTTAAACGAGAATGAACAGTTTATATTACATCAATAAACCTGTATCAGCTACCGTCTATAGAAGGCATTGACAAGACAGAGGATCAGCAACGGTGTTCTGCTATCTTTTCACACTGCCATTATAACGTGGACCACACTATAAATTAGAATTCTTTAGTCATGTATGATACGATGTATACTAGCTTATACCTTAATTCACAATAAATGACAGTGAAGCTAATATTATACAACGAATTTCTTAAAGAATGAACAAAATATTAATTACATATAATAACATATTAAATAAATATTTATAATAAATATTAATCACAATGAAGATTGCATGCATTAGATTATTGCAGTTTTTTATTCATGCATGAGAGAAAGAGAGAGAGAGAGAGATTGATTGATTGATTGATTATATGCCTTTATTAGGGCGGAGTTAGGACTCCTGGTCCTCTCTACCACACAACCCTAAGAGTTATATGTTGCGCATTTACGGCGAAGCGCGGTACTAGATTTTCATGAAATTTGACAGGTATGTTCCTTTTTTAATTGCGCGTCGACGTATATACAAGATTTTTGGAAATTTTGCATTTCAAGGATAATATAAAAGGAAAAAGGAGCCTCCTTCATACGCCAATATTAGAGTAAAAATCAGACTATAGAATAATTATTCATCATAAATCAGCTGACAAGTGATTACACAGATGTGTGGAGAAGCCAGTCTATTGCTGTATTTCCATAAGGTCTATAGTTTCAATCAGGTACTTGTGGATGAGAAGAGGAGAGAGAGAAGAGGAGAGGAGAGAGTATAGATGGTCAGTGAGGACAGATATAGAAGAAAAAAAATTAGTATTAGAAGAAGAGCAATGAGAAGACTTGAGGAAGAAGAAGAAGAAGAAGAAGAAGAAGAAGAAGAGGAGGAGGAGGAGGATAAGGAAGAAGAAGAAGAAGAAGAAGAAGAAGAGGAAGAGGGAGAAGAAGGGGAAGAAGAAGAAGAAGAAGAAGAAGAAGAAGAAGAAAGAAGAAGAAGAAGAAGAAGAAGAAGTAGTAGTAGATTGAGATTTCCAAAATTCGAGGAAGTTGAAGTATTAATACGGAAATGGAGTACTTGGGGAATCGAGTTATCATAGCCAAATTTCTCCCGACTTTATTAACTTATTCCCTAACTTTTTGTGTGTTCCTTCTACTCTTCCAAACATCCTCACTTTCTCTCACACTCACACACTCTCTCTCGATCTCTGTATCTGTCTATCTGTGCCTCTTTCTTCTCTGTCTATCTGTTTCTCATGCCTTCTCTCTCACTCACTCTGTCTCTCTCACTCTCTCATTCTGTCTCTTTCCCCTTCTCTCTCGTTTACATCTTGCAATTATTGATGGTTTTCGAAAGGAAGAGCTAGGATTACATCAACTCATCTCCAATCTTAGCTCCATCTTTCGCTGTATTTTAATCTTGTTTTTATTTCTCTGTGTACTCTACCTTTTTCCATTTTTCTCAATTTGTCCATTCTCAAATCACATCATTCTCACCCCTGTTCATCATAATTGATTATCCAAATTGGATTTTCAAGGTTTTTTTTTACTATATTATATGTAGTTATTATTATTAAACAAAAATCCCAATTTAATGCTGTGAATCACCCCGAAGACTTCTGCTACTGCAAATATTGACAACAGGGTTAACAGCTAGAGGGAAATTCGATGAGCGCTACAATTCAAAAATTATTGGTCAGCCCGGGATTTAGCATTTGAATAATTGCAATATCTCAGTAATTTCCATCTATTATTTGTAGTTTACTCTACTTAGTACAGTAATTTATTCATTTATGTACCTTCCAATTTTGTTTTTAGTTTTTGAGTGTTGTTAGTTAGTTGAGACAGACGAAAGAGATCAATAGAGGAACTGTAATTAATCAAGTAGAAGATTGAAGAAGAACGAATAAATGAGGTGCAGATTGAGACATGGGGAATCTCCTCCTATTCCAGAATCACTGGAGAAGATGAGGAAAGCTGAAACTGGATCTAATTTTGGATTGCAACGTTTTTCCGGGCGATTTGTTTGTTGAACTGGAGGGCGTTTGTTCTTCCAGTACTCTCTCTCTCTCTCTCAAACACTCCCACACTGTCACACACTCTCTCTCTCTCATATTGTAACACACATAAATAAAAAACTATAATATAATCCCACTGTCTCTCTCTCACTCTCTTTCACTCTCACCTCTCTCTCTCTTTATCTATCTCTTTCACTCTTTATCACTCTCAGATTCTCAGTATATTTCTTCCCTTCTTCTATTTGTTTGATAATCAATCATTTTATCATTTGTAAAATAATATTTGTAAATACTATATTTCTCACACACTTATTCGTTCACTCTCTTGATCACTCTCTGCCACTCTTTCTTTCTCTCTCTCTCTCTCTCTCTCTCTCTCTCTCTCTCTCTCTCTCTCTCTCTCTTCCTCTCAATCCCTCTCACACACTGTCTCTCTCTTTTACACTCTTTATCACTCTCTTATTCCCAGGCTATCCCTTCCCTTCTGCTATTCTACTATTTCCTGCTCATCAATCTATCTCTTGTTAGATTTCAATGCTCTCTCACTTTCTCTCTCTCTTTTAATTTCTTACACTCTTTATCTCTCGCACTCTCTCTCTCATCCTCTATCCATCCCTTTCCCTTCTGCTATTTGTCTGCTTATCTATCGTTCTCTCGTTGAACTTCGATGATCTCTTTCTCACCCACTCAGTCATTCTCACACTCTCTCTATCTCACACACTATATTTCTCTCTTTCTCTCACTCACTCTTTCTCATTTCCTCTTCCTCATATACACTCACTATTTCTCTCTCTGTCTCTTACTCTCTCTAGCAATCCCTCTCAAACTCTTTTTCACTCTCACTCACTATCACACTTTCTCATTTTCTCTCTCTCTTTATTCCACCCTTTTTCTCCTGACACCAATTTTGTTGCAGTAAGAGTAATGTGTACGTAAGCGTGTTGAAATCAGTATGCCAGATGCCTGCTTGAAAAAACATTGGGGGAAACAAATAGAGCAGAGATTTTGGGCTGTGATTTTGTTCAAGAAAGAAAGGTTTAGATAAATAAGATAGAAGAAGCAGAAGAAGAAGAAGAAGAAGAAGAAGAAGAAGAAGAAGAGAATAAGAAAAAGAAGAATATGGAGATATGTAGTCAGATCTATGTTATAATGGCAGTGGAGAAAGATAGGAGAACAGCATTGCCGATTCACTGCCTTCTATAGAGGAAAGCTGATGCCGGTATATCTGATGTAATATTAACTGTTCATTCTTGTTTAAAATAATAAAACTATATTCCATTTGCCAAGAAAAAAATATTACAATAATCAAATAATACATTCTCATAATAGAGATGAAAAATATTCTGTCAATTAATTATAATTCTACATTATTAAAAACGATGTAGCAACAATGCGGAGCAAGAAAAGGATAGCGCTATCTGCTTTGTCGAAAGATAGACAAGGATAGTAACACCAATTCGAATCAAATACTGCCATTATAACTTGTACCTCACTATAGTTCAGAGTATTCATAACAATTAGGCCTACTGTCTATTCTATAGTGAGGTCCACGTTATAATGGCAGTGTTTGATTAGCAATGGTATTGCTATCCTTGTATATCATTCAACAAAGGTGATAGCGCTATCTCTTTCTCGCTTTGCTCTGTTGCCAGATCGTCTATTGACAATGTAGAATTGATAATTAATTAACAAAATATTTCATCTTAATGATGAATATTCATTTAGAAATTATTGAAAATAGCTATTTATGTATTAAGTGCGTAATGTGCGACTTTATCGCTCGCGCAAAACAGTTATCACGCGACGCGAAGCGGAGCGTCATAATTTTGCAAGAGCGATAAAGAAGCATTACGCGTGAATTACATACAAAATTTTCTTTACAACTGCCCAAACATGTTAAATTACTTATATCGGTGGAGTTACAATTACCGACTTTTTAGGTTAAGATCTGACCTTTTGGGTGAGCTGCTAACCATCAGCTGATGGCAATCAGCTCTTTGTTATTCTACTTTGAATGAATTTAGTTGGAATGTAGTTAACCAATCTATTGGCTATGAAACTGAGTTGTCTATCGCAAACCAACAGTCTAGATCTAGCAGCTGAAAGCGTTATGGATGTTTCTCTTAAACTGTAGTGTGTTCTTCGTAGTTGGAAGTTATCTTTATATCTATTCATATAGAGAATAATATTTTCAATGTACAACTGTTTTATTGTGAGTACACCAAACTCATAGAAAAGGGCATTGCTAGGATAACGCTTTAATGAGATATTTTTTAACAACGTATAATTTATTCAAATGCGCGTTCAAAGCTCCACCCCAGGCTTTGATGCCATACTGCAGGACACATGATCGGCAACGTTGTCCTGCTATCTTTCTCCACTGCCATTATAACGTGGACCTCACTTTAAACAATACACGTTGATTATATTGTAGTGGAGTCCACGTTTTGAAGTGGTTTGGGAAGGTGCTTTACTGTGGTTTAAGGGTTAAATGTGGTTAAGCAGGGTGATTGTAATTGTGGAAGGTGCCATGTCAAAGTGAAGCTAATGTTGTCATGTTGTTCCATGTTGTCAACTAAGGCTGACAACATCAACATTGCAACATGTTCTGTCAACATGATCTGCATACATGGAGAGCTGCATTAAGCCTGTTTTCATTAGTAGAGTTGGTGGTAGAGTTCCCTGGGCAAGTACTAACTATCTTGTGAACTCTCCCAATGAAAATGTTCATAGTAGAGTCAGGGTAGAATACTAGTAGATTTTTACTTTCCTTGCCCTATTACCAAAGGTAGCCCAATTTCCAAATTTCTATACGTTTCAAGGTCCCCTGAGTCCAAAAAAGTGGTTTTTGGGTATTGGTATGTGTGTGTGTGTGTGTGTGTGTGTGTGTGTGTGTGTGTGTGTGTGTATAAGTGTATGTGCGTCTGTGTACACGATATCTCATCTCCCAATTAACGGAATGACTTGAAATTTGAAACTTGAGGTCCTTTCACTATAAGGATCCGACACGAACAATTTCGATCAAATGCAATTCAAGATGGCGGCGAAAATGTTGTCAAAAACAGGGTTTTTCGAGATTTTCTCGAAAACGGCTCCAATGATTTTGATCAAATTTATACCCAAAATAGTCATTGATAAGCTCTATCAACTGCCACAAGTCCCATATCTGTAAAAATTTCAGGAGCACCGCCCCATCTATGCAAAGTTTGATTTTAGATTCTCAATTATCAGTCTTCAGATACAATTTAAACAAAAAATTCCAAGTGGAAAAGATCAGGCATAAAAATCTCGAAAAGTAATGTTTCGTAACATTTTCACCTAAAATTTAAAATAAGCTCTAAATTCGAGAAAATGTTATTATTTCAATATTGCAAACTGTTGGCAACTGTTGATTCTATTGAATCATTCACTATAAAGAGATAGCAGACTTCGTGTGTCTCCAGCGTTATTATCCTGTCACCAGCTGGCTTGGATCTTTGAATAGTAGAATTGAGATGCGCGCGAACACTACACTAGCGTCAGGTGAAAAATTTTCATAACGGCAAGGAAAGTTGTGTGAGTGCGCCACACCAGATTTTTTAGTAAACGTTCATAGAGTCAGGGTAGAGTACTAGTTTTTAGTAGAGTACAGTGGGATAGTACTCTACCACTTGCCTTCCATCACCACCACCTCTCACTCTACTCTACCACTACTATACTAATGAAAACAGGCTACATATGAAAACAGTTAATAAACATTATAATTAAGAAGCATTATAGTTAATGAACATATTGACATTTTAAGGTTAAGGTTAGTTCTGTTCACTGGACAACACACTTTACCTACTATTCTCAATTGTAGTGAGAACAGTTACTCGACCAAGTAAGTAGAGTAGAGTTAGCTCGGTAGAGTTGGAATGCCAGTTACTCGACCACTAATTCTACTAGTGAAAACGAGGCTTTAGGGATCTGGGGTATGTTTGATGAAACCATGGAGAAAAGATAGCATAAGAAGATATCCCAAGGTTTGTAGAATTCATTCAGAGTTTGGAAGTTTAGTATCAAATTATGGTATTGTGTATCAATTTGAGATGATATTATGTTGATACTGTATCATATGTATTGATACAGTATCATTTTTTGGTGATACTGTATCATTTATAGTGATACCATAGAGAAAAGATAGCATAAGGAAATGGTTTGTAGAATTCATTCAAAGTATGGAAGTATTGTATCAAATTATGGTGTTGTGTATAAGTTTGAGATGATACTGTGTTGATACTGTATCAAATGTATTGATACAGTATCATTTTTTGGTGATACTTTATGTATCATGTATTGTGATAGCATAGAAAAAATATAGCATAAGGAAATGGTTTGTAGAATTCATTCAAAGTATGGAAGTTTTGTATCAAATTATTGTGTTGTGTATCAAGTTGAGATGATACTGTGTTGATACTGTATCATGTGTGGTGATACAGTATCATTTTGTGGTGATTTATTGAAGGAAGACTGAGTAGTTATTTGGAGAGAGAGAGAGAGAAAGTGAGAGTGAGAGAGAATTGAATTGGATTTTAATTTGTCTCTAGTATGGGCAGAGTTGGGAATCAAGGTCCTCTCTGCCACACAACCTTGAAGGGAGAGAGAAAAAGATAGAGATAAAGAGAGAAGATTCACTCACTTTATATTGTCAGCAATGCTTATCAATAACACTAAGACCCGGTTGCACAAAAGCCGGTTAAATCTTAACCGTAATTTCACGAGAACCAATCAGAGAAGGCATTTTTGATAAAACGGCTTCTCTGATTAATTAATCACGGTTAAAATTTAACCGGCTTTTGTGCAACCGGCACTTACTCTATCCATTCAACCAATCCTGTCAGTTTAGAAGGAATCCCACTATGGCGAAAAAATACAGAGTCAAAATACAACACTCCAAAAGCAAATATTCGGTTATGCTAATTTAAAACGAAGTTATGCAAAAAATTCTGACCTGGTGTTTTTTTTGTGTGGAATTTTGGCAGCCTAACAACCTCTGACAATCCAGGTTTGTCAACGATTATGATAAAAATAATGACAATAATTAACGCTTTCAAATTTTTCGATTCGAAAAAGCCGACAAACCAGGGAGATTTTTGACACCAAAATTGATGATGCAAGCAAGAGTTAGCTAAGTTTCGGTGTCATGTTTTCAGTGAGATGCGAGAATCCTATTAAAAATGCATAATAATCAGTCTAAAATGCCAGAGACAGTTTTCTCACACTGATTAGGAAGAGAAGTGGAAAAAGAAGAAGAAGAAGAAGAAGAAGAAGAAGAAGAAGAAGAAGAAGAAGAAGAAGAAGAAGAAGAAGAAGAAGAAGAAGAAGAAGAAGAAGAAGAAGAAGAAGAAGAAGAAGAAGAAGATGATGAAGAAGAAGAAGATGAAGAAGAAGAAGAAGAAGAAGAAGGAAGAAGAAGAAAAAGAATGATAAGAGGAAGGAGTTTTGAAATATTTTTGAAACTAGTTCTACCAGATTCCAGAAGAGTGTAGAATTAACAGAGATCAAGTGACAAAGTTAAAAAGAGAGGAAAAAGTTGTGGAGGAGAAGAAAAGGAGAAGAGGAGGAAGAAGAAGAATACAGAGAACGATAATCTGGTGGAGAAGATGGACTTGAATTAAAGCATAAATTCGATGACGTTCGTTCAATTCGTTGGAGTATTGAAGACCTAAAGGTGCGTACAGATATACGCGCCGCGAACATGAGCAATTCACTTTTAATCAGCTGATGCCAAGCTTTTTATATCTGTATCTTACTGTTTCTGTAAAAATACAGATATAGTCAGCTGGTTAAAAGTGAATTGCTCATGTTCGCGGCGCGTATATCTGTACGCACTTTAATATTTTTTCTAAGGTGCGTACAAATAATTACATTGTCGACTTTCTGATGAGGATATAAAATAACATCTCTCCCATCACCACACGACCTGAGACAGTGAAGTATGTAGACAGTTTCAGAAGAAAACAAGACAATAAAAGAATTCGTATTAGATCTGTATGGATGGCTCTGTATATCAGCGTAGTGATAAAAAAGTGGCACATATTTCACGGAGGGAATGTTATTATTGCATTTTTGGAGCCGAGGGTTCACAGAGCAGTTCCCGTATTATATTTGCCTTCGATCCAGTCATAACTCATGTTTATGGCTACAAAACTAATTTCAAATACCACAGCATGATTTATGGTTAGAATTTAATGGGCTAATTCGCACTTTTATATCATTTTATACTCTTTTCTTCAGGGATATCTCTAGGGATATTCTTCAGGAATATTCCCTTAATACTTCAGAATATTATTTTATATTATATCAGAAGATTTTCAAATGATGACAATGCTCGTTCATATCAGTTCTGTAGTCTGCCTCTACACTACGTGCCGGTTGCACAAAAGCCGGTTAAATTTTAACCGTGATTAATTCCACGAGAAACAATCAGAGAAGCCGCCTTTTCAAAAACGCTTTCTCTGATTGGTTCTCGCGGAATTAATCACGGTTAAAAATTAACCGGCTTTTGTGCAACCGGGCCTGACTTGTTGAACATAGATTGAATGAACAATTGAAATAAAATTCTTCAATGTTGTTTTCCATCACGAACTGCTTATTATTAAATCACTTTTTGCTTTTAGAAAAAACGACTAGCAGTCAGATATTTCACAATAGATGAATTAATCACTCACTGGACAACGAGATCTTTCGGCAGTTCCGCCATCTTCTTGGATGATTAATTCATTTATTGTAAAAAATCTGACTGCTAGTCGTTTTTTCTAAAAGCAAAAAGTGATGAAATAAAATTTATGTAATTCTCACAACCAATGGAAGAATAAACCACTATAGTGGAATCTTCGTTGTAATGACAGTGGAGTAATTTAGGAGAAGAGCGTTACCGATCCTCTGCCTTGCCACTGCCTTCTATAGAGGATAGCTGATACAGGTATATCTGCTGTAATATCAGCTTTTCATTCTTGTTTGAAATAATCAATTCAATTCCAGTTGACATTCGGGAATCAGCTGATAATCAGCCAATCGGAGAGCTTCCTGTATTGCCGCCGAATTGTCTGAAAACGCTTGAAAAAAAAAACGCTTTGTGTGGCTTGGCCCTAAAAATGCTAACTCATAGAGAATATGTCACGGTGGAGTTTGATGTCACTTAACAGCTGGGAAAATATTTGAACATTTGAAGCCACTGATATAAATATACAGGGTGACACAGAACAACGTGAACTTTTTAAAACGCCATGAAACATTAGTGGGAAGGGAAAAAATGATTTTATTTAAACTAATGTGAAGTTCAAGACTTGCCATTTGAGAATTATTAATAACATCTATCACTTCTCGACAATTACTTCTTCAAGATGGCTTCCTCCTGCACGAATACACTCTTGAAATCTGTGTTGACGATTCCTCATTGATCGCTGCAACATCTGCGTTACCTGGTCCCATGATCTGTCCACCTGCGATTTTCTGTTTGTGGAGCTATCTCAAATCAAACGTTTCCACAACTTGATCAATAACTGCGGTTGAATCATAACAGACAATTTATTATATTAACAATATCCCAGCTGAAATGTTGCAGCAATCGTTCAGGAATCTCAACACAGATTTCAAGAGTGTATTTGAGCAGGAGGAAGCCATCTTGAAGGAGTAATTGTCGAAAAGTGATAGATGTTATTAATTGACCGAACGAAGTGAGGTCTAAGATTCAAGTCGACGGTTTGGCATTTCTCTTAATGTTTAAATGTTTATATAATTATGTGTATGTTTTGCATTTACGGCGAAACACGGTAATAGATTTTCATGAAATTTGACAGGTATGTTCCTTATTAAATTGCGCGTCGACGTATATACAAGGTTTTTGGAAATTTTGCATTTCAAGGATAATATAAAAGAAAAAAGTAGCCTCCTTCATACGCCAATATAAGAGTAAAAATCAGACTATAGAATAAATTATTCATCAAAAAACAGCTGACAAGTGATTACACAGATGTGTGAAGAAGTCAGTCTATTACTGTATTTGTATAAGGTCTATAGTTTCAATCAAAGACATTGAAGAGGTATGCATCTTTAAGCTGGGTTTACACCAAAGTTATTAACAAAATGGTTATAACTTAATCCTTATAGATTCTATTAGATTGAACGGAAGTTGACAAACACATATATGTTCATTATGTGTATGATAAGTTAGTCTATGTTCAATCTAATATAATCTAAAATGATTGAGTTATTAACATTTTTCTAATAAATTTGGTCTAATCGCATCTTCAAGTTCTTTGGTTTCAATATTTTGTTTTGCAGTCATGGTATTATTATGCGTGCCAATCAGTATCAATATTCTCACATTCGAAAAACGAATTTAATAGGTGAATAGAAATAAACAAATGAACTAAATTCAATAATGCTGGAGAAATTATAATATTTTTGATTCTAAAAAAAATAATTTTCATCAGATAGAAAGATCATCACGGAACTGGATGAATCTATTTATATATAAAAGCGAAAAGGCACTCACTCACTGATTGACTGACTGACTGACTCACTCACTCACTCACTCGCATAACTAAAAATCTACCGGACCAAAAACGTTCAAATTTGGTAGGTATGTCCAGTTGGCCCTTTAGAGGCGCACTAAGAAATCTTTTGGCAATATTTCAACTCTAAGGGTTGTTTTTAAGGGTTTAAAGTTCGTCTTTTAGCATGTATATTCTTCTTCTCCCAATATCTTAATTGTAATTGAAATTTCCATATCATATGTTACTATAGAACTATAATCTAGATAGAGATTACAGTACCACTTCGAAACAGTTGTTAACTGGCAACTAAATTAATAATTTTGTCAGGTTGGCATTAAGTTGAGTTGACTTTGTTAGGTTGGCACCAAGTGAAGATTTAAATGCATTTATCGCGGAAAAATTGATTGGCACTGCTACTTCAATCCTGGGAATATTATATTACTAGCCGTCAGGTTCGCTTCGCTCGCCATATCCGTTAGCCAGCCGTTTAGTCTGGACCCCGACTGGATTGTCCTAACATATGATAAAAATGCCCAATGAAAAATGCAGGCGAGCGAAGCGAGCCTGCTGATCTCATTCTTGGACGATCCAGTCAGGGCCAGGGGCGGAGCCCCTGGCTAAACGGATATGGCGAGCGAAGCGAGCCTGACGGCTAGTTATATCATAATTATGAAATACAAATTCAAACGTGAACTGAGTTTGTTAATATTTAAAACAGTTGACATCTTGTACTTGTGGATGAGAATACTGCGTGAGGTCTACTGTTCACAGAACTACTAGTAATTCTCAAATGGCAAGTTTTGAACTTTACATTAGTTTGAATAAAATCATTTTTGCCCTTCCCACTAATGTTTTATGGCGTTTTTAAAAGTTCCCGTTATTCTCTGTCACTCTGTATTCATCCCAATATATAAATATATCCAAATTAATCATATTTGAGAATGATATTGTATCTATAAATGTATAAAAAGTAAATAAAAGGTTGAAATCGAACTGCATCCACATATCGACCTGACCGTTCTGTTAGGACAAATTATCGTACTAGGATAACTTTGAGGAATGTTTCTAGATGAACGGTTGCATAACAAATAAGATAAATCGACATGATGATAATGATAATGATGATGGAAATGATGATAATGGTAACGATTAATCATCTATGTAAATTTGAAAACCTGATCATTCTTTTCTTTCTAGAACATACATCGAGCCAGTCGATATTTCCGGCCGAATCTATAATGTATGCTAATGAATCAGAATGACATTCAATATAATACTGAAATCCACCACAAACTATTAGCATTCTAACATATATAATATCTTTGCTTCCCATTCTACCTAAGCTGGCAGTTTCAAGTTAATCTCAATACAGTACTGTCTAGTGTCTACTTGATAGTCTACTATAAGGTAGTCTTTTTTGGAAGAAATTTATTCGAAATAACTCAAGGAACACTAATTAGTTACGACGGATAACTTAATAGGCCACCTAGTTTCTCAGTTTTTTTTTATGTGGAAGGTGAAGTATTTTATTAAATATCGCGGCACCGAGCTTCGCTCGTTATTTTCATTTATTGATAAACAGAACACAATTCTCTAAAATGATAGTGTTTATATTTTACAGCTGGCTATACGTCAGCTTTTGAATTTCGGGAATGCGATATTTTGATTTTCCACAAAATCACTCGCTAACTTTTACTATCCACAGACGACAAAAGTCTCAGTTGTTTCAGCCAAGGATGAATTATCCTTTTAATGTCGTTCAGCGAGTTTTCCCAAGGATGAGACCCGGTGCAATCGAATTTTTACATCATAAACCTACTATGTTCCAAATTTCATGAAAATCGTTAGAGCTGTTTTCGAGATCCGTTGAACATAAATGAATAAACATGAATATAAATATCCAAATATAAAAATATATACAGATATTGCTTGCTTAATATAATAGGATGGTAGAACTAAAGTCTTGTAGAATCCTGAAAACTGTATTTCCAATAATGGAAGTGGTTGAACTGTAGTATGGTAGGGTGACATTCATTTCAACTTCTATTTCATTTCATCCTGTATTCCAGTTAATTCTTTATTTCATGTTTTCTTTCTTTGTTTTTATTATCTATAAGGAGGCCCACGTTACAATGGATAGTGTTTGATTAGCAATGGTATTGCTATCCTTGTCTATCATTCAACAAAACAGATAGCACTATCTCTTTCTCGCTTTGCTCTGTTGCCGGATCGTCTTTTAACAATGTAGAATTAATAATGGAATAACAGAATTTCCATCCTAATAATGGAAATTAATTATGAAATTATTGAGAAATATAATTTCTTGCATGATAAAATTTAATTGATTATTTTAAACGAGAATGAACAGTTAATACAAACAATAAACCTGTATCAGCTACCGTCCATAGGAGGCATTGACAAGACAGAGGCTCGGCAACGTTGTTCTACTATCTTTCTCCACTGCCATTATAACGTGGACCTCACTATAGTCTATTATAAGGTATCTTTTTTGAAAGAAATTTATTCGAAATAACTTACGGAACACTGATTAGTTACGACAGATAACTTAATACGCCACCTAGTTTCTTAGTTTTTTTGATGTGAAGTATTTTATAACCGATATTAATGATAGAAAGAAACATAGAACTTAAGTCTTGTAGAATCCTGAAAACTGTATTTCCAATATTGGAAGGGGTTGAATTGTAGAGAGGTAGGGTGACATTCATTTCATCTTGTATTTCATTTCATCCTGTATTTCAGTTGATTCTGTATTTCATGTTTTCGTTCTTTGTGTTTATTATCTGAACATTTCCGTCATCATATTGTTGACTTCTGTAATAATTTATATAAGGCTGACACTAATTTGAAAAAATAGTTATTTAGTAGTTTTTTATTGTAATTTTGTTAAATTACGCAAATATTATCAATTAATGATGATTGGAGTGTAATTTTTTTGTGTTTTATCTAGTTTTTTTAATGTCGAAATTAAAAATTCTTAGTTGTTGTTTTTAGGTGAAAATGAACTAAATTTCAGAAGAGTGAAAAAATCATAATCCTATTTCGTTAGAACTTTCAAAATGTAATCTAAATTTGGGAGAGAAATAGTACAATAAGTATCCTTAGTTTTTCTCTCTCGGTCAGTCATCTCTTGTAAAAATAATAAATAATAAATAAATATTATAAATGATAAATATTGTATGTTCGACGATTATTTCCAATTGCTTCAATCAATAAACCAGAGGACAATCAGAAGACAAGACATGATCGGACACAATACTTCACATTGTTGCTTAAGACGCAACTCACACTGATTAGTCATTGCAATTAGACATGTCTTCATAAGCAGCTATGTGAAGTATTGTAACTAAACGTGTCTGATCATGTCTTGTCTTGTCTTGACTAACTAGTGTGCGCCTAGCCTAAGAGTGCAAGTTTGACGGTGCATACAACGACAAACTGTCACTCCTCAGATTTTGTGCCAAAGTTGCACGCCGTCAAACTGGGCTGCATTCCTTGAGGTGCGTACAGATATACGCGCCGCGAACATGAGCAATTAACTTTTAATCAGCTTACTATATCTGTATTTTTACAGAAACGGTAAGATACAGATATAAAAATCTTGGCATCAGCTGATAAAACGTGAATTGCTCATGTTCGCGGCGCGTATATCTGTACGCACCTTTAGAGTGCAAGTTCAGCGGTGCATGCAACGACAAACTGGGCTGGAAAACCAGCCAAGGTTGTCGTCGGCCCACTTTGTCGCCAGCCCAGTTTGACGAGGTCTCCTCCCAATAGTGCTACAGTAGTTAGGAGCAATAGTCTAATGCTTGAAATGGAAATTTTGATTTCAAGTTTAAAATGAGCTGAGATGGAAATATTTAGAATAATAAACTTGATTGTTCGATGACTTACCATCAAACTTTGTGGCCCTAGTCTTGAGCACCTGACTGAGGGTGGTGAGCGACCCCTTGACGGCTTTGTCGAATTCCTCCTTGCTCTGCACAGCCATCAGATGCTCCATCTCCTCTGTGCAACACGTCAGTCCAGCTGAACACACCCTCAGGTGGTCTCCTGGAACATACACAAAATAACAACCATGATTAACAACAATATTTATTTATTTATTTATCATTCGTGGACATAATCACAAATCAAATTATTGAATATGAATTTCAGTGTAGTATGGCCTTTTTACTGTAGTTACTTCTGTATCCTTTAAAGTTTAACCTTTGCTTTGAGCTTTGATCTGCAAACAATGTTTTATTTATCGCTGTTATGTCTCATCTTTTATTTTTCATTTTTTCCCCTCTCTTGTCATGAATTATGTTGAAAAATTACACTGGTGATTCTTCCTCCCATTTTTTCGCAGTTTGAACTACATTTCATAATAATGTATATTTAAAGAGAGGAAATGCTACAATCAATCAATAAAATTACTTGATGAAGGTGATTGAATGTGTGTGTGTTTGTGTGTGTGTGTGTGTGTAGGCTTTTTTCTCCTCCTATCCGATTAAACCTCAACTCCTGCTCACAGACAAGTGCTTCATGAAGCACTTTGTGATCAGTTATTGTTCACATTAATATTATATTATATATTATTATATACTATTACTTACAATCTTTATTATATTTTAGATGGATTATTGTTGTATTTGTCAAGCTAGACTCTATTCGGTTCTGTATATGTATTTATGAGTGTGAATAAATTTGAATTTGAATTTGAATTTCATATAAATATGATTAGGAAGGAACAACAGGCTTGGCCCAAATCTGATCCATTCCCAAATTTTGATAAATTAATAAAATGTCCAAAAATTAGGTTATGTTTCTACTGTAAAAGATTCTAGTTCAATTTTCGTCCAAAAATGAATATAAGCTAAACATTTTGAATTAAGAGAATTAAAACACCAAACTATATTTAAATATACACTCAATATCACTTCTTATTGAATAAATCAAGTTATTTTATAAAATTTTGAACCCAAAAATACACTCACAACTCCTCTCACTAAGCATAGCTGTTTATATATTGTCAACTGATTCACAAATAATATAACAGAAACAAAAGCCAAATCTACAAGAACAATACTGTAAAATGACTGGATGAGCAATTGATGAAAAATAATTCATGGTTACAAGAGTATCAGTTGATTTACAATTATATGACAGAAACAAAAGCAAAATTTACAAGAATAAGCATGGAGTGATCCGTGGTCTAGTGGATAGAATGCCTGCGTAGCAGCATAGAGATCCCGGGTTCAAACCCCTCAATACCAAAGTTTTTTAACCAGATTACTCCCGTGTTATCGGATGGGCACGTTAAACTGTCGGTCCCGGCTGAAGTATGACAGTCGTAAGGCCCATTGACGGCTTAAATTATATATTCAGGCGGTGGGACCTTCCCGCAAGGGACTCCCCACAACAATGCCATACGAATTTACTTTTTTTTTACAAGAATAATACTGTAAAATGACTGAATGAGCAATTGATGAAAAATAATTCATGACCAACAACAAGAGTGTCAACTAAATCACAAATATAAAACTGAAATTGAATTGAATTATTGAAAAAAAAACAAAATATGTGGAAGCAACAGATCAATGATCCATATTGCTTCTATTACATTAATCGTTTGAAAATACAATGAAAATTTGAGGTACAACTAGACAAATTAATAATGAATAAGAGAAAAAAGAAAATAACTAAATAAGAAGTAAGAAATAATAGCTAAATTGACAGGAATAAAACTGTAGAATAACTGAATGAGCAATTACATAGCCACCTCTAATACAAGGCCGCGGCCTACGATATTGCAACGTCGCAGTGTAGGCCTAGAATCTAGTACATGATTGGTGAAAAAGATCAGCTGGTATTTAAATAGTTATTTGTGCAACTAGTGCGCAAAGTGTCAGTTTGCTGCACCGAAAGAAACGTTTACGCCCGAGCCGTAGGCGAGGGCGGAATGGTTTCTTGAGTGCAGCAGAGGAACTTTGCGCACGTATTTCACATTAAGTTTTTCCTACAGTTACCATTGAATATGAAAAGTGGGTAATTATGGGTAAAATTGCCTGAAATCCATCAAATGTTTTTCTGTGTAATTTTATTATTGATAAAAACCTTAATTTATTGTCATATTGAATAAAAATGTTGTCCTTGGTTATAATATATAATGTAATAATTAGCGCGTTGTGCTTGGTTGCACCTCTGCTCACTATAGCAGCCACAGCAGTCACTGTTACCAACTTCATTTTGATTTTGCTGCACTGTTGCTCCATATAACCTACTATGTATT